>NC_073382.1:30636587-30936587 GCF_028641065.1 Leucoraja erinaceus | reverse complement strand
GTATTTGGAATCAGTCTCAGTAATTTCTAATTCTCATCAATAATTGAAAAAACACCCAATTTAACAATACTAAGATATTGGACCATTGTTACAGTCTCTGCTTTTGTAACTTCTTGTTTTGAGAATGTAACTGTAATAAATATAGAATTCAAATTCATATTTATTAATTAAATGTGTACTGCACAAATGTCAGTGCAAGTACTATTTATAATGAATTGTGTGATCGTATAGTTCACTGCCACCTAAATTGAATTATTTCCCCACTTTCAATGCCCAGAAGTATGTTCTTGATGATGTTATTCTTAACATGAGCCTTTTTCAAAATTACTCACTGGGCATGATTTTTATGACATGGTGGGCCATGATTTCTATGACATTTCCACGGCTTAGTGATCATGTTTGCTGATGCAAGCTTTTTACTACCTCACCTAAAGGCATTTATAATATTCCATGGTGGGATATGAATTAAGGGGTGACAGGTCTAATCTTGAATCACACCACATGACAATAGTTTATTTGGCCCACTACATTTACACTGACCAATGGGCATCCATCGGGCGGCACAGTGGTGTAGTGGTAGAGTTGCTGTCTTACAGCGCCAGAGACCCAGGTTGTATCCTGAGTACGCGTGCTTGTCTGGACGGAGTTTGAACATTCTCCCCGTGACCTGTGTGGGTTTTCTCCGGTATCTCCGATTTCCTCCCACACTCCAAAGATGTACAGGTGTGTAGGTTAATTGGCTTGGTAAAATTGTAAATTGTCCCCTGTGTGTGTAGAGTAGTGTTCATGTACGGGGATCCTTGGTCGGAGCAGACACGGTGGGCTGAAGGGCCTGTTTCCGTGGTGTATCACTCTATGATTATGACATTATTGTGGCATCAGCCTAAACACGGGCCACTCATGCTCGAACCCTCGTCAGGAGATACGAGGGCGGGCACGTGACATCATGGGCTAGAGGGAGTGTCCTGGTACTTAAGGTCTCTCACCTCAAGACCTTGAAGAGTTAACAGGTAGCTGAGCCGAGAGAACAACACCACTCAGCTACACTAACAACGTAATATAGTTAGCGCACCATCCTAACGTGTCACCACTGAATAAACGACTCGTTGAACCAGCCTGACATCTCATCTTTATTCACCATGTATGGTGCCGCTACACTGGTGATCCTGACTGTCCAAATTGAAATTTGTACTCTCCTGAAGCACACAGCCTCGGTAACCTGATGTTTGCAGCCGGCTGCCCAGCCCTGCAGAATAGCGCTGCCGCTAACCCGGCCCTGCAGTGAGGTATGCCGCCTCTTCCCCACCAGCTGCTGCTCACCGGAGCTGAGAAGCCGCCGCTGCTTCTGTTCTCCCGCTCCCGGCAACGGGTCAGGCCGCCTTGTGTGACGGCCTCCGTGCTCCCCCGCATGATCCGCCCATAGACGACCACCGGAGCGGTGAGGCTTTAATCAGCCGCCGCTGCCCCACCAGCTGCTGCAGGGGGTGCGAGCGTAGCAGCCTCCTGCCCACACACAGCAACGCTGACGCACGCCCGACGGCCCTGGGAACAGAGAGAGAGAGTACCTGCCGCTCTCCCACTCCCGACAATGGGCGAGGCCCACACTCTGAAGATCCCTGGGTGCTAGCTGCCTGTCCGGCCCAGGGATTCAATCGCTGACGAAGCCCGCTTCAGCCGGCTGGCAAAATGGCCGCCGCGGCTGCCTGAAACAAGCGCCGCATGACTACAAACATGGCCGCCACGGCTGCCTGAAACAAGCGCCGCACGACTACAAACATTGCCACCACGGCCGGCCGGAAGAGAAACTCTAACTCACAAACTTACCGTCCACAGCGCCACCTTCTGGCCGGATGCCATCACTGCAGCCTCACCGCCGTTCACAGCGCCACCTTCCAGCCGGATGCCGTCACTGCAGCCTGAGCACCGGTTGCAGCGCAACATTCAGGCCAGAGGCTGTCACTGCAACACTATCCTGCACTATGAACACTGGACAATTTGAATTCTGGACACTGATTGCACTGTAATTAGTCTTGTTACTGTTCATTTTGTGTTCACTACCTTTCCACGCCCGGTTCAGCAATCAGTTTATTTATTTTATTTAGTTTTATTTTTCTTCATTGTTGCCAACATCTCCCAGCTGTCGCTGGGGGCTGTATTTCCAGGATGCGATCCCTTAGCTGATCGAGGAGATGGGACTGTGGCTCTTCCGTCAGGCGGCTTCTGCATCGGTCTCCTCATACCCCTCGGTACCGCGGGATCGCCCACGCAGAGCGTCACTGCACCCATGGAGCCTCCGTCCCGACTCACACCCGGGGTGTCCCCGACCCACATGCAGGAACCGCCCTCGACCATTGTATTCCTTCCTCTGGGGGGGTCCTGTGGCGTCAGCCTAAACACGGGCCACTCATGCTCGAACCCTCGTCAGGAGATACGAGGGCAGGCATGTGATGTCATGGGCTAGAGGGAGTGTCCTGGTACTTAAGGTCTCTCACTGAAGGAGTCAACCGGTAACTGAGCCCGAGAGAACAACCTCTCTCAGCTACAGTAACAACGAAATATAGTTAGCGCACCAACCTAACGTGTCACCACTGAATAAACGACTCTTTGAACCGGCCTGACGTCTCATCTTAGAAACATAGAAACATAGAAATTAGGTGCAGGAGTAGGCCATTCAGCCCTTCGAGCCTGCACCGCCATTCAATATGATCATGGCTGATCATCCAACTCAGTATCCCGTACCTGCCTTCTCTCCATACCCCCTGATCCCCTTAGCCACAAGGGCCACATCTAACTCCCTCTTAAATATAGCCAATGAACTGGCCTCAACTACCCTCTGTGGCAGAGAGTTCCAGAGATTCACCACTCTCTGTTTGAAAAAAAGTTCTTCTCATCTCGGTTTTAAAGGATTTCCCCCTTATCCTTAAACTGTGACCACTTGTCCTGGACTTCCCCAACATCGGAAGCAATCTTCATGCATCTAGCCTGTCAAACCCCTTAAGAATTATGTAAGTTTCTATAAGATCCCCTCTCAATCTTCTAAATTCTAGAGTGTATAAACCAAGTCTATCCAGTCTTTTTTCATAAGACAGTCCTGACATCCCAGGAATCAGTTTGGTGAACCGTCTCTGCACTCCCTCTATGGCAATAATGTCCTTCCTCAGATTTGGAGACCAAAACTGTATGCAATACTCCAGGTGTGGTCTCACCAAGACCCTGTACAACTTCAGTAGAACTTCCCTGCTCCTATACTCAAATCCTTTTGCAATGAAAGATCCTTATTCACCACGTATGGTGCCGCTACACTATGTCAATATTACCATGTAGAATAGTCACATCCAACAATTCCTCCGATCTTCCTGTTCGCTGCAAACTTACTGGTCATGCCTCCTATATCCACCTCCAAATTATTTGTGTAAATTACATATAGCAAGGTCACAACCGATCCTTGTGGAACACAAACAAGTTACCTGCATCAAACATAATAATGCCTCTGTCGCACTTAGGAAACCTGAACGGAAACCTCTGGAGAATTTGCGTCCCACCCAAGGTTGCAGGTGGTTGCTGGAGGTTGCAGGTGGTTGCTGGAGGTTGCAGGTAATGGAAGCAGGTAGGGAGACTGACAAAAATCTCCAGGAACCGCACGGAAACCTTGGGTGAGTTGAAAAGTCTCCAGAGGTTTCCGTTCAGGTTTCCTAAGTGGGACAGGGGCATAAAAATCCACTATAATCACCTTCTGTCTCCCATCATTAAGGCAATTTTGGATATAATTTACAAACGTGCTCAGTGTCCCCTGGGCCCTAACTGTTTTGACCAATCTCCTTGTCAAATACTTACTGAAGTCCAGATAAAACATCTCTACTGCACTGCCCTTATCAATACAGTTTGACATATTTTCAAAAAAATCAATGACTTGGGAATTGCCAGAGATGGGACCATGTGTGCAATAATGTGTGGAAACTGAGAGTTTGGACATATTTGTCTGTCGGCATGATTGCACTTGCAGTTAAAGTTTCTACCAAAGTAGATGTTCACATAATCTTCAATGTTAAAATACATCTGTCCTGTCCTATCCCATTTAGTTTGCTTGTTCACATCCCACAGCTCTCACAATTTTGTAATATTTCCTATTTACGTAGATTTCAGATTTCCTGCATCTGTCATATTCAACCTTTTATTATAATTTTCCCTTCAGATTTGATATTTGATCAATAGTAGGCATTTTCAGTTGCAGGCCACATTGTTTATTGCAGTACTTTGAAGAAAGTATCTAAAAGTGGAATTTGAAAAGTATCTCAGCTGGAAGCTGAAAAGCGAGATTTTGACAATGAAGTTAAGGCAATAAAATACTGCACTCTGCTTCACTGAAGCCTTCATCGATGTGGTACTGCAGAGAATGAGGAGTCGTGAAGTAAATTTAATCACCAACTGGAGGAAACCTGCTAATGACACAAGGAAGGTGTAATAGGAAAGATTCTAGTAATCAACTTGCTGAGCCATTTCATGCAAAAAGCAGTTTAACGTGACCCAAACAATACAGATGCATATTAATCTATGTCCTGCTCCACTCAATATTATCTACACACCACTTCACATTGGTATTTCAAATATAATTAGTGCTCAATTTCCTCTCCTCCTATGATATTCCATTCATCCTGATACATCTAAAACTTTCCCTTCAAGTTTTGGCAAACTGATGCCTCTTTCAGTTGGGAATCTTGGCAGATTCATTGAATCAATCAACCGGGCAGGAAATTTGCAATTGCTTAGAAGTTTGTTTATTTCCTGATTGCAAGAGGATTTTGAAAAAAAAAATTAAGGAAGAGGGACAAAGGCAGAGATGGGGCTCAATATATTTATCAGAAAGAGAAGGAAGCAGTGGAGTTTTAGAATCCATGACACTCAGTTGTCTAACGATGCAGTTAAATATCAACAAACCTCATGCCTTATGCCATACTGTCACATTGAATTGAGAGGAAAAGGCATTCATTTTTATGATAATAAATGGAAACATCACCAAAATCCACGCACCAATTACTTTGTAACTCTTGCCACGAGTTCCCATCTAAGATGGCTGCGCCGCTGTGTTTGGCTGCCCGTTGTCTCCCAAGTGGCCAAAGCCCCCGACAAAGCTACCTCAACCGTCCGTATGGCCTGCAGTTAATCCTGGTCTACGAATGCAAAACACTGCTGGAAATCCGAGCCTCTGTTGTTGAGGTCTTCATCTGAGGCCCCAGACAAGGCCCCGGACAAAGCATCGGACAAAGCCCCAAAGGATAAAGTTACCTCAACCATTCGCTCCTCGTTCGGCTCCCGGTGGGTGTACTAGCTTGGCCTTGCAACTGCAGCCGCACACACCGAGCCAGGAGGCGGAGTAAACGCACGGGCTCCCTGGAAAGGTTGAAGATCTCGCCCGCGCCCGTTCAACATCTGCTTACCTCGCCCAGCGCTGTGAAGTCGGATCTGGTTGGCCCTACCGCTCCATCCATCGGCGGTCCCTCAAGCCCAGGAATGCCTCTCTCCGGTCGATCTTTCCGGTCCCCGGTCTGTCGGCCCGCAGGCTCCCAGCCAGGCCATGTGTGAAAAGCAGCAGCGTGGTCTCCCTGAACCTCCACCTGCTGGCGTGGGAGCTGCTAACAGATCACAACTTACCTGCAGTCCCTGCTAAAGTGGCCCTGATCAATGCAAGATCCTTACTGAACAAAACCTTCATCCTCAACGTCTTCTTCACCGCACGCGAATTGGACTTCTTACTGGTCACAGAAACCTGGCTTAACCCTGGTGAGTTTGCTCCACTCGTGGAACTCTGTCCTGATAACTGTAAATTTTTCAGCTCGCCTAGGCTCTCCGGACGCGGTGGGGGCCTAGCCACAGTGTTTAAGAAACATTTCAACTGCCACATCCTGAACGCTGATCATTTCTCCAGCTTTGAACACCAACTAATTATAGTTGGTCTAATCTGTCCACTTTTAATTGTTCGCCCATCAAAAATGCATAAGGACTTTAGCACACAATTTGCTGATCTTATCGCTAGCTTGTTGCCCAAATTTGCCCGGGTCCTTATTCTTGGTGATTTTAACATTCATGTCTGCTGTCCTACTAAGCCTCTTGTGAGTGAATGTATGAACCTGGTTGAGTCCTTCAAACTGACTCCACTTACCACTGGTCCCACGCACAAGCTTGGCCATACACTCAACCTGGTGCTATCGTCTGGTCTCCCAATTTGAAATATAGAAGTTATTGATGCTTGTCTGTCAGATCATAGCACAATTATATTTGATGCATCTCTGCCTTTCTCTCCCTCAAAATCCCATCACCCTGCTCGCTACTACCGCTACGTAAAGTCTTTGACTGCCAGTAAGTTCGCTGAGGTTGTCATATCTGCTCCCGACATCGGCACCCGGCGTCTCCCCTCCATCTCAGCACTAACGACCTCATTTCTTTATTCAATACCACTTGCTCTTCCATCCTGGAATCTGTTGCTCCTCTTAAAATGAAAAAGCCTAAGCCTAAAGGGTGGCCCTGGTTCACTGACACCACCAGAGCCCTAAGAAGAGAGTGTAGAAAATCAGAACGGAAGTATAAATCTGATGCTTCAAATTTCCTTTGAACTTCTGAGAAACAATCTTCTCAAAAACCAGGAAGCAGTAAAGTCTGCGAGAACACAATACTTTTCCCACTTTATTTCCAAAAACGCCCATAACTCCAAGGTCCTATTTAGTACCATTACCCCTGTCATATATCTTGCCCTCAGTACCAGCTTAGCTGGGTCCCCTGCTAAGTGCGAAGAATTTACTACATTTTTCACCAGCAAAGTTGAGAACATCAGAACAAATATTTTCCCTCCCATTTGTGACCTAGCTGCCTCATTGGTCTGTTTCCAACCCATTACTCTACCCTCCCTTGTAAGGCTGGTCTCCACTATGAAACTTCCTACCTACCCCCTCGACGTTGTCCCCACTGCCCGTCTGAAGGATGTCATTGCAATAGCCGGTCCCAGCATCCTCTCTATCATCAACAGTTCTCTGGCCACTGGCAATGTTCCAACCTGCTTCAAGCATGCGGTGGTCCTGCCCCACCTGACAAAACCTAACCTAGACCCCACCTTGCCTAGCAACTGCAGACCTATTTCCAAACTGCCTTTCCTTTCAAAAGTCCTTGAAAAGGTAATTCTAAATCAACTAATGCCTTACCTACAGCAAAATACCTTCCTGGAAAGTTTCCAATCAGGTTTCAGGGCCCACCACAGCACAGAGTCTGCCTTGTTGAAGGTACATAACGACCTGCTTCTCGCCATTGACTCCAACGACTGTGCAATCCTGCTCCTTCTCAACTCAGCGCAACATTTGATACAGTGGACCACACAATCTTAATTGACCGTCTCCGGTACGGGGTTGGTGTTGATGGCACTGCCCTGAGCTGGTTTCTCTCCCACCTCAAAGATAGGAATTTCTCTACAAACATAGGCAACTCTTTCTCCTCCCCAGCTAGCCTTTGCTGCGGGGTTCCACAAGGCTCCATCCTAGGCCCCATTCTCTTCTCTCTGTATATGCTCCCCCTAGGACAAGTCATTCAAAGGCATGGCATTTCCTTCCACTGCTATGCAGACGATACACAGCTCTATCTCCCCCTGAAACCCAACAACCGATCAAATCTGCTTAGCCTTATGCACTGCCTCGAGGACATAAAGTGTTGGATGGCCCAGAACTTCCTCCAACTAAACGAGAGCAATTCTGAGGTCATCCTACTCGGCCCCTCGGACTCCATTAAAACGATAGCAGGCAGCCTTGGAAGCCTTACCCTCTTACTCAAACCTCATGCAAAAACCTTGGCGTGATATTTGACTCCGCATTGAATTTTGACAAACAACTCAATGCTGTGGTAAAGGCTAGCTTCTTCCAGCTTTGCACGATAGCTAAAATCAAACCATTCCTCCAATTTGACGACCTTGAAAAGATCATCCATGCATTTATCTCCTTCCGCCTTGATTACTGCAACTCCCTTTACACTGGCATCAGCCAATCATCCCTGTCCCGCCTGCAAATGGTCCAAAACGCCACAGCGAGACTTCTGACGGACACATGAAAAAGGGACCACATCACCCCGATTCTGGCCTCTCTCCACTGGCTCCCAATGCGGTTCACAATCAATTTCAAGCTCCTCCTTTATATATACAAAGCCTTTAACGGGCTTGCCCCCACATATATCAAAAATCTGCTAACCCATCATTCTACGTCTAGGTCCCTCAGGTTGGTCGACTTGGGGTTACTGACCAACCCGCGGTCCAGATATAAGCTCCTTCCTGGTTTCTTTTTGTTCTTTTTAAGAATCAATCATGGTAGATTTAAAAACTTAAATATAATATTAATGTATAATATTGTGAATGTCTTTATAAAGACATTCACAATTTGATATAAATGTTGAAATTTGTCCCTGACTGCAGATACTGAATTTATGATTGGTTTATATTCCTCCTTCTCTGCTTTAACAATACACTTCCAGTGAAGTCAATGAAGTTGAAATCCAATGCACATCTGCAGCTTCATCACACATTTCACATACGACTGAGGATGAATATCTAATCGAAATTTTACAAATTTGCTTTGCATTTTTATTCATTTGCAAATGAATTCACTGTACAATGTTAGCTTGTTCAAATGTTCTAAATAGTAGTCATATTAAGAAATTTAAATTAATTCATTGTTAGCTTTTACTTATACCTAACAAATACATTGCAAATTGCAATTTTCTTACGTTTTAACTGCATTGACTAAATATTGGCACAAATTGCATTATTCCCAATGAAAATTCCAACTGCCTATTTTGTTATAACTACAAGTTTGATGTTAATGAAGATATTTTTATTTTATTTTTTTGTGACATTCACAGTTAATGCAAATTTTGGCAGAGAACGGAAATGGAACAGTGTTGACAAATTTAAAAAAAATTGCAGTGACATGGCGTAGAAGTAAATATGACAGTTTGCTAAGTTGCTGGTATGCCATCAATATGGTCTGTAAACATTATGCAAAAGGTGTAAACCATGTAAAAACAGCATGCTTCAATTGATAAGTGCTGAAAGTTTTAATATTCTGATAATTAACAATGCAGAAATGCTCACATTAACATTTTGATATTTAATATTGTTTTCTGTATTTGATTTGTTTACAGCAATGCATTTTCAGATTAAAACTTAAAGGATTCAAGTTGGTATTGGTACATTTCATCAGAGGTGAAATAGATGCAGTCGATTCGTGAACTCTGGAGTGTAGTTGGTCATTGCCATAACTCATTTACACTGAGCTCTTATAAGCTGACAGAGAAAGCAGTCCTTAATTTCCCTTTTCGAGGATTGATTGAAACTTTGATCTCAAAGGTGATGCTAGTGTATGATAGAACCTTGAGTTTTCTTTAAGACAGGCTGCAGAAATATATTGCAGTCAGGTAATTACTAGTATGAGAAAAGATACACTTTCATTGCATTTCACCAACAATGACCCTGCTGTTGTTTTCAGTTAACCAGAGTGCTGTATATTTCATCATTTAGTTTGGATGTAAAATTTACTCAAGAAGTACGTGAACTATTATTTAAGTCGGATGGATGTTCATTGTTAAATAAGATACGTTAAATTCAAAAGGGCTGAAGAATTTTGGTTTGAAGGGGGGCTTTGATGGTAAAATTTATCATTTGACTCATTACATTCCGTGTATTTATGACCTGGAGTAAGCAATCAGTGCGGTTCACAAATGGAAACGACTGTGGACTTCTCTAAAAAAATGCCTGAACTGAGCAGATGGATCAATAGAAAGAAAGCTGGCAAAACATCAAATACATGGTGAAATTCGACAGTCTGCCAAAGGAGAAATATTCTAATAGAGTAAATTAATTTTCCATACAGTACTTGTATTAATTTTCAATCCCACCTGTCCTTCATTGAAAAAAATGAGCAAATGTATTTAGTTCATCACACAGTTCATCCTTTGACCCTCACCATCAATTATATGCATGTAAGACACTGCGGGAGAGAATGCAAATGAGAATACACTGATTCATGCCGAAATTCAGCCTATGGTGTGTGTGCGTGTATGTATGTGTGTGTTTTGAATTTCAATTTGAAAGATCGTTTGGGTTTGGAGAAGGATTAGGGTTAACGTACAGGAATCTCTGCATTGGAGAGTACTCCAAGATACTGTTTTTTTCAGTTCTGAGAGGTCTTATCTGAGTGCAATTCACCATTGCATCTCATGACTACAGCATCACAGCATCACTTGGAATACTTGCAATGTAACACTCGTGCATGCCATAAACTTGCGAGATCTTCAGTCTTTCTGAAACTGATACTTGATGTTAATGTTAAACCTGTGCATTAGACTAGAGTGATGTCCTTATGCAAAATGTAAAACAATCCTCCAATTAGTCACGTCAGTCTATAATTTGTGGTTTTAAAATTTCTTTATTCCATTGTATTCTGTCCTTTTTGTTACTTTTATGTTTGATGTTATTCAAATCCCACAGAAAAACTGAATTGTATTCAGCCACTATAACAAAGTAAAAATTGCTGCTTGTTATTTTATATGCTAACCTCTGATTTACAGATTATATTGGTGAAGAAATGTTGAATCCTCACTCCATCCTGAGCCTGAGTAAATGCCAATCTATTTAGAACATCAATTTTCTTCCAAACTAGCAATGCCATGTTTATGCTTGATGTATTTTTTTTTTATCTTCTATTTGTATGCAACCAGCTGGTTCATGCTGTATTCATTGTTTTTCTAGAACACTCAATAGACTGTTTGATGTATTGGCTGCAATACACAAACATCCGTAATCAAAAGCAGGCTAAAGCTTGCATTGACAGGAATTTACGTTGAAAAATCTAACCACACCATGGGATAGACATTCTTGTGAAGGTACCAGAGACTTAAACTTGATTTCCAACATGAGAAAAAAACTTTTTTAATAATGATCAACATCATCAATTCATCCCATTTTTCCATGATTCACTCAACAATCTTTAACATGTTAACAAATACAATCGCCACCATGTACATCAAGGATGTTGTTTTAAGGATACTGGCTATTTCAAATAAATTGTACATACACTTTGCCATTAAAATAGAACTAATTCTCTGTGGATTGTTTCCTTGTCGTGGTGGAGAAGCTTGTGTGTCCTGAGATCCTGAGAGCGATGTCGTCTGGAGCTATGCTCCTGGTAGGGCACCCATGGTGGTAAGGTCGAGGGGGAGGACTCTGGAACAGGCGGAGGATGATGGTAGACCTTAGTGGAGCGTTACAATGGCTGGAAAGGCGGTTGAAGGCTCCTGCAGAAAAGGGTCTCTGGTCGTCTTGGACTCCATGCCACTGGGTCCTGACCCAGATCTGTCAATGTGGTGGCTGTCTGTGCATCAGTCTCACCACATTAAACAAAGGCACACACAGGCGTCTTCCAACCCTGGAGACTATCCGTGGTCAGCCATGACCAAGGGAGGCCTAAGAAGAAGAAGAAATTTACCAAGATGCCACCTATAATATTAAAGGACACTTATTGCTGTAGTCCCTCAGTGAGTCCCTCTGGAGAACATGGATAGGTGATGTTTCATGTCCGGACCCTTCTTCAGACTTCTTAAGTCTGACGAACGGTCCTGACCTGATACATAATCTATCCATGTTCTCCAGCAATGCTGCCTGACTCACTGAAGTATTCCAGTGCTTTGGGGTGTTTTGTGTAAATCTGCATCTGCAGTTCCTTATTTTGCCACTTTTAATATGTTAAGAAGATGGTTATTCTGGGCATGTTTTGTGGCATTACCTTTCTTTCCTGCTCAGCTAATTTAGCCCTCTTAACATCAATTAAATTAATGATTGCTTTCATGAGGGACAATATTTTGATTTGTTAAACTTTTTTTTTTCCTTACCACAAACCTTGATCAATTTCCATTTTTGCAGTCTCCAGTTATATTCCCTATTCTAAACTCTCTAAATTCACCTGATCTTAGACTTTTCACATCTTCTGCCCTTCAGAATCCAAGTAATCCCTTGTTTCCAATTGAACTATTAATTCCAACCTTATTCATGTCAATTGCATTCAATTTATACATATTTGGATGACCTTTGAATAGAGTACTACATATGGAAAACTGATCAATAACAAATTAAAAACCAAATGTTCAAACTTCCTGCCAACTTTTTTTTCTATTTCGAATTCTGCAAAGTAAACTGTTTATTGAAACTTGGCACACCATGATTATATTCTTCCTCCTGCTGTGAAAATGTTTTGTTGCTATAATTTGTGGAAGGTTAAAATTAATTTGTAATCAGTTGACTTCGGCCATTGAATCTGGATTTCAGAATTTGAAAAGGAAAATTCAAATATCTACACATTTATAATGTTAAAGTGAGAATTCAATTTCGCCAAACACCTCTGCGCAGTCCGCAATAACCTACCTGAACTCCCGGTGGCTCAGCACTTCAACTCCCCCTCCCATTCCCAATCCAACCTCTCTGTCCTGGGTCTCCTCCATTGCCAGAGTGAGCAACACCGGAAATTGGAGGAACAGCACTTCATATTCCGCCTGGGTTGCTTGCGTCCGGATGGCATGAACGTTGAATTCTCCCAATTTTGCTAGCCCTTGCTGTCTCCTCCGCTTCCTTAACCCTCGAGCTGTCTCCTCCCATCCCCCCGCCCTCGGGCTCCTCCTCCTCCCTTTTTCCTTCCTTCTCCCCCCCACCCCCCATCAGTCTGAAGAAGGGTTTCGGCCTGAAACGTCGCCTATTTCCTTCGCTCCATAGATGCTGCTGAATTCAAACGATCGCCCAACCTCCGCTTGGTCTCACCGATGTAGATCAGCTGACATCTAGAGCAGCGGATGCAGTAGATGAGGTTGGAGGAGCTACAGGTGAACCTCTGTCGCACCTGGAATGACTGCTTGGGTCCTTGAATGGAGTCGATGGGGGAGGTAAAGGGACAGGTGTTGCATTTCTTGCTTTTGCAACGGAAAGTGTCCGGGGACGGCGTGGTACAGGAAGGAAGGGAAGAATTGACAAGCGAGTTGCGGAGGGAGTGGTCTTTGCGGAAGGCAGACATGGGGGGAGATGGGAAGATGTGGCGAGTGGTGGGGTCACGATGGAGGTGGCGAAAATGACGGAGGATTATTTGTTGTATGTGATGGCTGGGTGAGGTGAAAGGTGAGGACTTGGGAGACTCTGCCCTTGTTGCGAGTGCGGGGATGGGGAGAGAGAGTAGTGTTGCGGGGTATGGAAGTGACCCTGTTGCGAGCCTCATCTATGGTGGAGGAGGGGAACCCCCGTTCCCTGAAGAATGAGGACATTTCAGATGCCCTGGTGTGGAATGCCTCATCCTGGGAGCAGATGTGGCGTACGCAGAGGAATTGGGAGTGGGGGGTGGAGTCTTTACAGGAACCAGGGTGGGAAGAAGCGTAGTCCAGATAGCCATGGGTATTGAGTATTGAGTGCTGTTTTTTTTAAGACCTTTCACCACAAGCAGGATGCCACACAGCAAAGTCATATCCTGTTAAAAAAAATTGTAACATGTAACATCTGTGAACACTGATTAAAATTCACTATAATGGATAAACAAGAATCTGCAGGTGCTGGAATCTTGAGCAAAAAATAAATGTCTGGTGGAAATTGGCAGATCAGACAACATTATTCGGTCCATTACTGAGTTCATAGCTGAAATGCATCGGTCCATTTCTTCGACAGATGCCGCCTGACCAGCTGAATTCCTCCATTCTTTTATGTTTTGTTAAAGTTCACTATATATTACTCCTCAAATATCCTGGTCTAACCACATTGATGCTATGTCCAAAAATGGCACACCAATCCCTTTAATTTGCCAGAAGACGAAGGACATTCAGCATATCTCCAGGGCCCTTGCCAATGTCTACAGATATACTATAGAAAACATCCTATATATCACAACTTAGTTTGGAAACTGCTCTGAAGACCACAAGAAATTGCAGAATTGTGGATGCAGCCCAGTCCATCAGCCCACTTCACACTATCTTGGAAGAGCAGCCAACGCAACCAAGGACCAACTACACCCAAGTTATTTCCTCGTTTCCCTTCTCCTGTCTGGCAGAATATACAAAAGCTTGCAAGCATATGCTTCCAGATTCAAAAATAGATTATTCCTTGCTGTTATCAAATTTTTTAATGAACTTTTCTAAAGTTAAATGCATAGTCCCAAGCTATTAATCTACATTATTAATATTAAGGGAAACCCATAGAGGTTGTATAAGTACATTAAGGGAAAGAGGGTGACTATAGAGAAAATAGGGCCCCTCAGAAACCAAAGTGGTCATCTCTATGTGGAGCCATAGGAGATGAGCTAAGTTCTCAATTAATATTTAGAGGACAGTTAATTGTAATTGTAATTGTAATACATTTATTAGCCAAGTACGTAAAAACATACAAGGAATTTGATATCCGATACAGTCAGATCAAAAAAAACAACAAGATACACAACTACATAAAAGTTGACATAAACATCCACCACAGCGGCTCCCCCACATTCCTCACTGTGATGGAAGGCAATAAAGTCTTATCTTCTATCCTCCTTATTGTCCCGCGGAAGTAGTGGTCGAGCCATCCACAGTCGGGGCGATCGAAGCTCCCGCAGCTGATGATCACAGCTTCCGCGTTGGGGCAAACGTGGCTACCGCATCAGGTCAATTGAAGCACCCACGATCAAGGAGGTCGAAGCTCCTGTTTTTGGAGCTCCTGAATTCGGGCCTTAACCAACGACCGCAAGCTCCACAATGTTAAGTCCGCAGGCTCCCGCAGTTGGAGCTCCCAAAGTCGATCCCCAGCAAAATGCCGCCAACTCCACAATGTTAGGCCGTAGTGCGAACAGAGATATGATACGGACAAAGGCGCATCTCCGTCGAGGGAAGAGATTTAAAAATGTCCCACCCCCTACTCTCCATATAATACAAAACTAAAGATGCACTAAAACATACATTGAACAACAGACTAAAAACAACAAAGTAGGAAAGGGACGAGACAGACTGTTGGCTAGGCTGCCACCGTATGGCGCTAATGGAAGTGTCTTGAGGACATTCGGTATTATGGTCGAGGAGGTGCTGAATGTCTTAAGGTGTGTCAAGGTAGCTTAATCTCCATGCCAGATCAGATATATCTGACGCACTGTGGGAAGCTAGAGAATAAATTATAGATGCCCTGACTGAGAAATGTGAATCATCATTAGATAAGGTTGTGGTGTCAGAAGACTGGAGGGTAGCTAAAGTTGTGCCTCTATACAAGAATGGCTGCAAGGAAAAGTCTTGGAACTATAGATCAGCGAGCTTAACATTTGTTGGCAAGTTACTGGAGATGGTTCTGAGGGCGAGATACATTTGCATTTGGATAGATATGGGCTGAGTAGTATCAGCATGGTTTTGTGCATGGATTTGTGTCTCACAAATCTGATTGAGTTTTTTGAAAAAAGTAACCAAAATGGTTGTTGAGGGCAGAACCATAGACATGTCTATATGGACTTCAGCAAGATATTTCTGGTCTGGATAAGGTCTGAAGAAGAGTCTCAACCCGAAACGTCACCCATTCCTTCTCTCCAGAGATGCTGCCTGTCCTGCTGACTTACTCCAGCTTTTTGTGTCTATCTTTGGTTTAAACCAGCATCTGCAGTTGCTTCCTACACATTTGATAAGGTGAGGCTCTGGGTGGTTAGTATGCATGGGATCATAGTATGCGTATGTAGCTGTGGGTGGATAAATTACATGGGATCCTGGTAGAGCTAGATGACTGGACAGAGAAGGAAGTAGAGTATGATGGTGACAGGTTGTTTTTTGGACTGGAAGCCTGTGATGAGTATTGTGCCTCAGGGATCGGTTCTGGGCCCATTGTTGTTTGTAATTTATATCGACGATTTGGATGAGAATGTATAAGGCGCGATTAGTAGATTTGCAGATGACTCTAATGTGAGTAGTATTGTAGATAGTTGTCAAAATTATAGCAGGATCTTAATCTGTTAGACAAGTGTGCTGAGGAATGTTTAATGAAGTTTAATGCAGAGTGGTGCATTTTGGGAAGTTAAGCCAGAGCAGGACCATAATAGTGAATGGCAAAGCTCTGGGGAGTGTTGAAGAGCAGAGGGATCTATGAGTGCAGGTACTGTACATAATTCTTTGAAAGTAGCATCACAGGTAGATAGAATGGTCAAGTATGTTTTCAGCACATTGGCCTTCATCAGTCAGGATACTGAGTATTCAAGTTGGGATGTAATGTTACTGTTGTACAAGACATTGGTAAGGCCACATCTGGAGTTTAGTGTTCAGTCTTTGGTCATCCTTCTATAAGAAGGATATTTTTAACCTGGGAAGAGTGCAGGGAAGATTTACCAGAATGTTGCCAGGACATGTGGGCCTGAGCAACAGGGAGAGGTTGGGCAGGCTAGTACTTTATTCCTTAGAGTGCAGGAGGCTGAATGGTGATCTTAGATAGATATCTAAGATCATTAGGGCAACAGATATGACAGATGCACAGTGTTTTAACCAGAATAGTGAAATCAAAAACCAGAGGACTTAGGTTTAAGGTGAGAGGGGAACGATTTAATAGGAATTTGATGGGCAACTTTTTCCATACAGAGGGTGGTGGGGATATGAAATGAGCTACCAGAGGAGGTAGTTGAGGCAGATAATATAACAACACTTAAAAAACATTTGGGCAGGTACATGGGCTGGAAAGGTTTAGAGGCAGGTGGGACTAGTGTACTGTAGATGGGGCATCTTGGAGGGCATGGGCTAGTGGGGCCGAAGAGCCTGTTTCCATGCTGTATGACCTTATGACTCTATGATGCTATCCTGTGATGGTCCTTGCAATTTTTATCTGCACTTTCTCTCTAGCTGTTACAGTATATTCTGCCCTCTGCTTCTGTTCTTTACACGTTATCTGCTGTGTTTGTATGTAGTTTCCTTGTGCTCACATGTGGCTGATTTGTCTGGATATCATGTGAAACAAGGTTTTTAACTGTAACTCAGTACACATGACAATAGTAAGCCAATACAATACCAAATTAGCACAAGTCCATCAACCATTAAAGAATTTCCTGGACTACATTTCGGTCTCATCACATCAGTCATATTATTGAACAGCGTGTTATTGTGGTGGTTCCATTTCAATTGCTCAGGTCACCTTACATTGTTATGGCTTCATTGCTTGGTTTCATTTGTAAAAGATCAGTAGCTATCACCAACATGAGACTCAAAATTCTCAAATTTCAAGTATTCATAATGACAAATAATCAGTTTCCCCTCATAGACCTATTATCAATATATTTTTCATCAAAGCTAAGATTGTATTCGGCATTATTCTCATCATTAACCATTTTAATTGAATCTTATATTGGTATGTTGAACACAAATGAAAAAATAATGTTTGGGTAGTAATGAAGGACTTTTAGTTCCCAGCATGGGCTCAGAAACAATCATCAGTACATAACTGAAATATTACATTTCTCTTAGGATTCTGAAGCCAATGGTTTTCTGGATTTTGGAGTCATTATCCTTTCTCTTTTTCTATGATGTGCTCTTTCCCCTGCTGTCACCAGCTAGTGCTCTAGTGTTTTAATGCTGGTGCCCTATAGAAAGAATACATTTAAAATAATTTTGAGAGACCAGTCTGAACCTACTTTGCAATATAGCATAATGTATTGTAATAATAGCTTTCCTGCAATTAATGCCCATTACAGTGGAATTTGGGCAGCACTGTGGCACAACTGGTAGAGCTGAAATAGCACAACTGGTAGAGCCGCATAGCACTAGAGACACAGGTTCAATCCTGATCTCGGGTCCTGCCTGTGTGGGGTTGTGAGACAAGTGTGATTTTCTCCAGAATCTCTTGTTTCCTCCCACAAGTTTATGGGGGTTGACACGGTTATTATGATTGGATATTACTCCTTGCTTGCAGCTGAGTAGTAGAGTCCACCTGATTTTTTGCTCACAGCATCAAAGACCCAGGTTTGATCCTGGGTGCTGTCTATGTGAAATTTGTACCTTTCTCATGTGGGTTTTCTTTGGGTGCTCCATTTTCCTCCCACATCCTAAGGATGTGCAGCTTTGTAGGTTAATTGGCTTCTGTAAATTGCCCCGAGTGTGTAGGATGCGAAAGTGGGATAACATAGAACTAGTATATGGGAGATCAATTGTTCAAGAAGGAACTGCAGATGCTGGAATATCGAGGGTGCACAAAAATGCTGGAGAAACTCAGCGGGTGCAGCAGCATCTATGGAGCGAAGGAAATAGGCAATGTTTCGGGCTGAAACGCTTCTTCAGACTGATAGGGGAGTAGCAGGGAGAAGGAAGGAAAAAGGAGGAGGAGGAGCACGAGGTCTGAGGGATGGGAGGAGACAGCCCAATGGCTGAGGAAGGCGAGGAGACAGCAAGGGCTAACAAAATTGGGAGAATTCAATGTTCATGCCCTCAGGATGCAGACTCCCCAAGTGCTGTTCCTCCAATTTCCTCCAATATGAGGTGCTGTTCCTCCAATTTCCGGTGTTGCTCACTCTGGCCATGGAGGAGACCCAGGACAGAGAGGTCGGACGGGGAATGGGAGGGGGAGTTGAAGTGCTGAGCCACCGGGAGGTCAGGTAGGTTCCTGCGGACCAAGCGGAGGTGTTCGGCAAAACGATCGCCCAACCTCCGGTTAGTCTCACCGATGTAGATCAGCTGACATCTAGAGCAGCGGATGCAGTAGATGAGGTTGGAGGAGATACAGGTGAACCTCTGTCGCACCTGGAACAACTGCTTGGGTCCTTGAATGGATTCGAGGGGGGAGGTAAAGAGACAGGTGTTGCATTTCTTGCGGTTGCAACGGAAAGTGACTGGGGAAGGGGTGGAACGGGATGGAAGGGAGGGATTGACAAGGGATTTGCGGAGGCAGACATGGGGGTAGATGGGAAGATGTGACGAGTGGTGGGGTCACGTTGGAGGTGGCGAAAATGACGGAGGATTACTTGTTGTATGTGACGGCTGGTGGGGTGAAAGGTGAGGACTAGGGGGACTCTGCCCTTGTTGCGAGTGTGGGGATGGGGAGAGAGAGCAGTGTTGCGGGGTATGGAAGAGACCCTGGTGCAAGCCTCATTTTTGGTGGAGGAGGGGAACCCCCGTTCCCTGAAGAATGCGGACATTTCAGATGCCCTGGTGTGGAACGCCTCATCCTGGGAGCAGATGCGGTGTAGACGGAGGAATTGGGAGTGGGGGATGGAGTCTTTACTGGAAGCAGGGTTGGAAGAAGTGTAGTCCAGATAGCCAGGGGAGTCAGTGGGTTTATAGTGGATGTCGGTCAGAAGTCTATCACCTGCAATGGAGATAGTGTGGTCAAGGAATGGTAGGGAAGTGTCGGAAATAGTCCAGGTGTATTTGAGTGCCGGATGGAAGTTGGTGGTAAAGTGGATGAAGTCAGTCAGTTGTGTGTGGGTGCAGGAGGTGGCACCAAAGCAGTCGTCGATGTAACGGAGGTAGAGGCCGGGGATGGGGCCCTGGTACGTATTGAACAAGGATTGTTCAACGTACTCGACAAAGAGGCAGGGATCAATGGTCGGCATGGATTTGGTAGGCTGAATGGCCTATTTCCATGCTGTATCTCTAAACTTAACTAAACTAAATACCTAGAGTCAGGGGGGAATTGTTTAGAATATGGGGGGATAAATTAAATGTGGGATCAGTTTAAATGGGTGGTTAGTGGCCAGTGCAGCATTGTCTGGCTGAAGGGTCTGTTTTTCTGCTGTTCGACTCTATGATTCCTTAGAATTCTGGTAACTTGGTCACAAGCATCAAAATATGCTGCCTCTCTCACCAGAGATTCCATGCAAGCCAGGGAGTTTACAGAGCTGTTATTGTAGTATTTATTTTTATGAGGCAATGACTGAGATCAAGTTGAACATCCACCTGATTTATGCTTCACTTGAGCCCACATTCATACCCGCTTATTGGCAGTTTTTACACATCTTTTTTTTTGAAAAAATAGTCCCAGCCGCCACTTCATGGTGTATGAACTCTTTACATTTCAATCCTGTTTCACAAGAAAAACCAAGATAAAATTGATGACTAATTTGTACTAAATTGAAATGTGTTAAAATAATTTATCGGTTGCATAGTCAGTGTAGACATAGGGCCTCCTTATACACTCTTATAAATCTTACAGAATGAGTCAGTAGTATCAAAATGAAAATATTTAAACATCACGTGTTCACAGTAACTCAAGAAAATCAGGTTAGATTTTGATTCATCTGATCTGTGCCCAGTCTCAGAGGAATCTCATTTACACACATTTCTCTGCAACTCTCATTTGTGGTCATTAACATCTCCCTGATTCTCCTATACTAGGAACAATTTACGTTTCCCAATAAACCTAACAACCAGTGCATCTTTGGGAAGTGGGAGGATCCAGAAAATCTGCATAAAACTCATGAAGTCTTAGGATGAACGTATAAATTCCTTAAATGGCAGTACCAGTGGTCAGAATCTTAGTTGTGGGACTTTCTACACTACCTGCAATGCAAATCTGCGGAGATTACTTCACAATGCTCAACATGCAATTGTTGGCTATCAGAGTATAGTGAAGAATGAATTGCAGTTAAAATAAAGTGAAGATTGTTCACTATCACACCCAAGCATAAATTTCTCAGTGTTTAAAAAGAGATCATGCAAATTATACTGAAAATGGAAAATGACTGATAGCGAATGAATTAAACTGGTAAAAAAAAAGGATCTGTATGTGCACCGTAATTGTATTAAGCAACAAAATTGATGACATCCGAAAAAAATCAGACTTGAATTACAACTATTTTTATAATATAAACATGGAAAATAAGCCGGAAAGGAAATGACTCGGTAATGAATACATAAACCTTTGTAGACAAAAATGCTGGAGAAACTCAACGGGTGCGGCAGCATTTATGGAGTGAAAGAAATAGGCAACGTTTCGGGCCGAAACCCTTCTTCAGACTGATGCAGGTTGGGGGGGCGGGAAGAAGAAAGGAAGAGGAGGAACCAGGGGGCTGAGGGAGAGCTGAGAAGGGGAGGAGAGTTGGAGGGAAGGGGGAATCACAGAGAGGGGGCAGTCAGAGAGGAGGTTGTAAAACTGTCTTCTCCACTGCGATATCTCCTCAAGGTATGCCTACTTTGAAGAAGTTCTCCTCCTCCCTCTGAAGACAGTTTTACAACCTCCTCTCCGGTGACAAGCTCACTGCTAGGTCTGAATGTGTTATCAGTTAGACATACAGGTTGAAATACTTAAACCTTTAGGTCCACATTCTCTTCAATTGCAGCACAGCTGCTCCTCGACCTACGATGGGGTTACGTTCCGATAAACCCAGTGTAAATCGAAAATATCATAATTCGGAAACACATTTAATACGATGTGATCGCATGACCATTGCCGAGCATTTGCACCATCGTAAAGTCAAGATATCATAAGTCGAAGCATCGTAAATCGGGGAGCATCTGTACATTGATTGGGACTGCTCCATGGAAGCAGGAAGAACAGATTTATATCCATGAAATATCTTACTGATACTGGTGTTTTTCTATTTCATGCACATTGTTGTAGAGCTTTCTCAACTTTCAATTGAGAATGTTGTTTCCAAAATACGTCAGTCTTGAATCTAAATATTGTTGTGCACCCCAGAATGTCTGAGGTGCTTCAAATCTTAATGTTCTCATTTCAGAGAGAAGGTTTACAATGCAATTTTCCTGATGTAAAAGGATAAGTTCACATATAGATTTTGATGCAATCTATATGCTGTGTTGTAAAAGACTGAAAGCATAGCTATAGTACGCTGTTGCATTCAGTGTTCTGCATCAGACATGGGCACATTGTAATAAGGGCAGACTGCTGACATATTGTCAAAGTGAATAATTAATCATTGAAACAAAAAACTGGAGATGTTAGAACTCTGAAACAGAAATAGAAGAAGTGGAAAACACTCAGCAGGTCAGACTGAATCTGTCATGGGAGAGAGAGAGGCAACATTTTGGATCAATGATCCTTCATCAGTGTATGAAAGAGTGAGAAAATGCACATTTTATATTGTAGTTTGGAGAAAGATAGATACTGCCGGCATGACATCAACTGTTGGGGGGATGCTTCGGGGTGGGATTCTTATTCGTAGATGGGCGTGACATACATCAGATGAGGATAGCGAAACCACAGGGAGCGGTCAGATCGACTGGAGCCGGCAGGAGAGAAGGAACATAGTTTTTTACCAGTTCAGATAGAAAGAACGGAAAGCTACAGTTTGGACAAGAATAAAGAGGATCTGGTATGTTCACTTCTTTGTGTTTACAACAACCAATAAAAAATCAATGAAACTGGAAATGACAACTGGAAGATTTGTTTTTATCCTCGACTGCATAAGTTCGATTTACTCCTCCCTGCCTGTGCAGTAATGCCAATGGAAAGGATTAAAATTCCCATTACAACTGTCTTCACTTTTCCACTGCATTTAACCACTACACAGTCCTCAACTCAATCAACAACAGTCGCAAAATTATTTCCTATACCGACTGACAAGGAAGGTGCCGTAGTAATCTGGAAGACTTAAAAGCACCTGTCCCACTTTCATGACCTAATTGGCGACCTCTGCCGAGTTTGCCCTTGACTCATACTCGCAGCATGGTCGCCATGAGGTCGTAGGAGGTCGTAGGAGGTCTTCGTAACTCTTTCTCATGCTCGTGAGTTGTCTCCACGTATTTGTGGCCTCAAGTAGGTCGCTGCGTTATTTCCAGCCTGATAAAAAATGTCCACGAGTTAAAAAAAAGGTCAGCATGGAAAAAATTGATACTTTTTACACATAGATAGGTCGTAGGTAGGTTGTGATGGTAGTCGTAGGTAGTCGTGGATAGTCGTATGTAGTCGTAGGTAGTCGTAGGACGGTAACTGGCCCAAGAAAAAAAATGCAAACATGACATAATTTTATCATGTGATCATATTCCACTCGTAGCTAGTCGTAGTTGGTCTTAGTTGTGGAAGACTGAGGCCAAGGGGAGTCGTAGGAGGTCGTAGACAGTCGTAGGAGGTTGTGGGATGTATTTTACTTCGGCGAGTCAAAACGACCTTGACATTTTTTTAACTCGTCTAAGGTCTTCTAAACTCATGGATTAGGGCGTCCAAGTGGGACAGGCCCTTTACCTCTACCATATTAAGGTCAAGCGCTAGTTCTCAAACTGATAGACAATAATAGACAATAGACAATAGATAATAGACAATAGATCATAGATAATAGACAATAGATCTTATAGAGATTTATAAAATCTTGAGAGTAATAGATCGGGTGGATGCTCAAAGTCTTTTGCCCAGAGTAGGTGAAGCAAGGACAAGAGGACATAGGTTTAAGGTGAAGGGGAAAAAATTTAATAGGAATTTGAGGGGCAACCTTTTCACGCAAAGAGTGGTGAGGGTATGGAACAAGCTGCCAGAGGAAGTAGTTGAGACAGTGACTTCCAAATGTTTAAGAAACAGTTAGACAGGTACATGGATAGGACAGGTTTGGAAAGATATGAACCAAAGGTGGGCAGATGGGACTAGTGTAGCTGGGACATGTTGGCCGATGTGGGCAAGTTGGGCCAAAGGGCCTGTTTCCACGCTGTATAATTCTATGACTCTGACTATATGACTCTATGACTTCCTCATACCTACACCTTGCCCATTACCCTACATTAACATAAATCTATTACCACCCAGGCTGTTTCCAATCTCATCTCCACTGGCCATCTCCCCTCTACATCTTCCATCTTTATCATTCCTCAGCCTCTCAATGCCCTGGAAGACCTATTGTTTCTGCCTACTCCGGCCATACTGAACTCAGTCCCAAATACTTTGGCTACATCGTATCCCCCCCCCTCTTGCCCAGTCATTTCCGACCTATATCTATCACACCTCACATGCCCTTCAACTCTTCAATAACTTTCAATTTTTACCATGGATTTCCAGTCCCTTTACATTTTAGTCCCCCTGCCAGGAAAGTTTTAAAGCCCTCCAGTTCATCCATAAGCAGAGACGCAATGAATTTCCCTCTAGTATCACTCTCTTCTCCCTAGCGGAACTTGTCTTCATGCTCAACACCTTCTCTTTAGAATCCTCTCACTTTCTTAAGTTAAAGGTGTAGCCATGGACACTCACATGACCCCCTCCTATGCCTGACATTTTGTTGGTTATGTCGAACAGTTCTTGTTCCAGGCACATTTTGGCACCATCCTCCAACTCTTTCTTCGCTACATCAACCATTGATTCATGGTCACCTCCTGCACCTGCGCAGAACCCGTTGATTTCATTATTTTCACCACAAACTTCCACCCTACCCTCAAATTCACTTGGACTATCTCTGACAACCTCTCTTCCCTTTCTTGATCTCACTAGGGACAGATGATCAATTGACATCCACTATAAACCTACTGCTCCCAACTTGATGCTTTCTATTCTTTCTATTCCTCTTTCTTTAGGATGTGGTTGACCCCTTCACCCATGAGTGCTTTGTGTCCAGTAGTTCTGCTCCCACTTCACCTCACCACAGACAGAACAAGGATAGAGTTCCCTTGCTCTTCACCTTTCACCCCACCAGCCTCCACATCTGACTCGTCATTCTCCAACAGTAATGTCACGTCCAATGTGATCCCACCACCAATCACATCTTCCCATCCCCACTCCTTTCCGTCTTCTGCAGAAGCTGCTCCCTCTGCAACTGCTCAAACCACTGCTCCCCAGGACTTTCCTCTCCAACCGCAGGAGATGGAACACCTGTCCCAATACCTCCTTCCTCACCTCCATCCACGAACCCCAGCTGTCCTTCCCGGAAAGGTTCAAATGCACCTTTTCTACAGCATATACTGCATCTGGTATTCCTGATGTGGTCTCCTGTACATCAGCGGGCCCAAGCGCATTCTCACTGAACACATGCGTTCGGTCCACAACTCTTCAATACTTTTGTCTTACACTATATGTCTTTTCATCTCTGGCCTTTGTCCAACCACCTGCTTGTCAAATAATCTGCAGGTTATCCTCAATTACCCCTTTTTTGTTTCGAATGGGAGTAAATCCTATCTCAAAGAATTCTCACCTATAGTTTCTCTACCACTGTTGTGGTGCTCACTGGCCTAGTATTACCTAGATTATCTTTACTTCCTTTATTAAACAAAGGAACAACATCAGCCAACTTCCAGTCCTCCAGGACCTCACCTGTGGCTAGAGAAGAAACAAAGATCCTTGTCAAGGCCCCATGCAATCTCCACTCTTGCCTCTCTCAAAAACCTGGGATAGATCCCATCAGACCCTGGGGACTTACACACCTTAATGTTCTTAGCATCACTTCCATCTCAATCTTAAACTTCCTGAGCATATTTGCATTCTGTGACCTAAATGGTCTCTTTCTACAGATACTGCTGATCTGCCGAATGGTCTACTCCTGCATCTATTGTCTATTGTTTATTGTCCATTCTGTTTTTCATTCCTCTAATCATCACACTTCATGTCTGAATCCTCTGTCCTTACCCTTGGTGAATACAGATGCAAAGTACTCTTTTAGTACTTCACCTACATCATCCAACTCCAAGCATAAATCCCCTCCTTTTTCTTTGCTCACTCCTACCTTATCCTGGTTCATCTTCTTATTTTTAACGTACATATGATAAACCTCAGCATTTTCTCAACAATGACATTTCATGACCCCTTTTGGCCCTTCTAATCACTTGCTTGAGTTCTTCTCTACTTGCTTTATATTCCTCATAAACCCCATCTGATGCCACCTTCTTAAACTTGACATATTCTTCCTTTTGCTTCCTGACTAAGTTTACAACCTCCTTGGTCATTGATTGTTCCACCACTACCTCGCTGTCCTTATCCCTCCTCCTTAAGGCCCTGTCCCACTTACATGTCCTTGGCATGCAAATTACTCGACCTCGTCGTCGTGTTGAGGCGCACGGGTATCGTGTGGCTGCGCAGGACCGGTCCCACTGAGAAGCGCGGAAGGGTATGGAGTTGCGCACGGTATCGCGCGGCACACCAAAATTTTGTAGCGAACAAATCTTTGCGTGCCACCGGCCTGTCGTGTAACTGATGGCCAAAGTAGGACAGGCCCAAGACCTTGGCACGACACAACATCTCACCTCCAACAGCAGCAGAATCAAGCAAACGATCGCCGAGATCGGCCTGGGGCTCACAGCCGTTGCAGATCCAGATCCGCCCCCACTTCTACTCCTAGAGCGGGGCAAAGAAAATTGAAGATGGACATAAAATGCAGGAGTAATTCAGCGGTACCGGCAGCATCTCTGGAGAGAAGGAATAGATGACATTTCGTGTCGACCCTTCTTTCCGACTAAAGAAGGGTCATGAACCAAAACGTCACCCATTCCTTCTCTCCAGAGATGCTGCTGGTCCCGCTGAGTTACTCCAGCATTTTGTGTCCATCTTCAAATTATGTCACGCACTCCAGATGCCTGTGCGGATGCATGAAGTTGCGTGCGACCTTCGCGGGACCGTCGTGCCTCAACCTGACCACGAGATCGCGTAATTAGTGTGCCAAGGACACGTAGGTGGGACAGGGGCTTTACTGGAACATGCTAATCCTGCACTTAGAACAGCTACCCTTTAAACAACTCCCACATGTCTTCAGTGCATTTACCCAATAACAACTTTTTCCCAATCTACTCTCTTTAGCTCCTGCCTAATGCCATTGTAATTTGTCTTGCCCCTATTTAGTATTGTTTAGTTTAGAGATACAGCATGGAAACAGGCCCTTCGGCCTATCGAGTCCACGCCGTCCAGCGATCCCTGCACATTAACATTATCCTACACACACTAGGGACAATTTACAATTATACCAATCCAATTAACCTATATACCTGTACATCTTTGGAGTGTGGGAGGAAACCAAAGATCTCAGAGAAACCCACGCGGTCACAGGAAGAACGTACAAACACCTTTTCCCCGCTGTAAACGCTGTAAGGCAGCAACTCTTCTGCTGCACCAAGGTGCCGCCCCATGTACCCATTTAGCACATTTCCCCAACATCCAGACCTATTCCTATTCAAAACAATCTTAAAATGGTATGGAGGTGTGATCATTATCTCCAAGTTGTTCTTCCACCACAACATTTGTCACCAGGCCAGGTTCATTTCCTAATACAAATTTAAATACAAGGTCCAATGCAAGATCCAGAATGGTCCCTCCTCGAGTTGGACTATCCACATACAGTTTAAAGAAACCTTCAGACCTTATGCTTGAGGTTGTCAAACACAATGACACAGTCTCTTCTTCCTGCCTAGCATTTTCATTCTCCTTTACCACCTCCTTCTTCAACAGTTTGTATGTTTTTGTGAGGTTGGCCTTTAATCAGAAGCCTAACTGGCTAGCAGATGCAGGCAACTCCTCAATGTTGGAAGGTTGGATATTTAATTAAAAAAAAAACTGTTTTTAAACCCTTTATATGTAGATAAGACAAAACAAAAACAATAAATTGGGTTTGTGTTAATCACAGATTATTCACATTGCAACAAAATGAGAATCAAAGGATGTGGAGATTAAATGGGCAGTATACAAGATATTAAATCAACTAAGACCTAGACAAATGCTGAGAAGCTCAGTGGCTTACTTTTTCTGCTGTTTAGAACATATGTATACTGTAATTGGTTAGCATTGTTTATTCTGATATTTTCCAGCTCAACCATTACTTGAAGAAGAGAAATACTCCAACACATGGGGGAGGAGAAAACTATTTAATTTTCTCCATTAATAACTCCATAAGAACGCAGGATTGTGGTAAGGGAACAGCTCAACTGTGTTAATACAGGTGCACAACCTTTTATCTGAAAGCCTTGGGACCAGACACTTTTCGTAATTCGGAATTTTTCGGCTTTCAGAATGGAAGATTTTTACGTAGATTTTAACGGCTGGCGCAGTGGTAGAGTGCTCGGCTCATATCCGCAAGGTCGCGAGTTTGCGCCGCGATCCCGGCAGTTACTCGATCGTGAGTTTGAGTCTTCAATGTAGTTTTTTCTTGCAGAATAGGAGAGAATAGGGAGGGTTAGGCTGGGATCATTCTCTGCGAAATGATCTTAGTGCGGGACACAAGTGTAGGAGAGGTGTACTGACTGTGTGGGCAGAACTTTGGAAGTGATTGCCCACCATTCTCAAAAGCCGCTGTGTCTCCCTGTCCCTGGGATAGTAGGGGGCGATCAAAGCACAATACCCCCCTCCCCCTCCAACTCCAGAGGAATCCACTCTCCGATGGGCCGCTATGGCGACAAGTGGCAGTTCGCCTACAGCCCGACCTGCGCCACCCCAAGAACAAGACGTACCTTGCACACCATCAGCTTCTGCCCCTATGGGGAGCGTGTTCCTCTGGAGTTGGAACGGGGCTGGGCTAGAGTTGCTGATTCGGGATCTCCATGCTTGCAGTGGGCCTGGGAGTCGGTGTCCCAATGAGGGGGCGCAGCTCGGGCTGTGGGCGAACTGCCACTTGTCGCCGTAGCGGCTCATCGGGGAGCGGCTTCTGGTGGTCCTGACGTCTCCGGCCAGTTTGCAGTTTTCCTCTGGAGTTGGAGCGGGGCTGGGCTGCTGCTGGCTGTGGGTCTCTGGGATCTCCGTGCTTGCAGTGGGCCTGGGGGTCGGTGTCCCGTTGGTCCTGACATCTCCTGTAACTGGCACTGACCTGCTGGCATAGCCGACGTGAAGACAGGGCAAAGCCCCCCACGCCGGTGCAATGGGCGGGGAGCTGGAGAGGGGAGGGAAGGGGTCACACACATGGCCAGGAAGCAGAGGGGTGTAGGTGGGGTGAAACTGAAGGGAGCGACAATCTGCTGCTGCCTACCCGCTGAATTAAAAAGTTCCCACGCAAGACTCATGATACACTGCGTATCGTGAGTCTACCATGGGAACTTTTTAACTCAGCCGGCAGGCAGCAGCAGATTGTCAATTATTAACCCTCCCGCGCAATATACCCTCATCTTCTCTTTTATGAATGGGGATTTAGTTCCCCTTTCTTCGAGGACCGACCGGAGGTTCCGCTGTCACCTCTGCGGGCCGCCCTCGGTGAACGTCTTCAAGGACCTTTCTTCAAGGACTGAAAAAAATGTCCGCTATTCTGAACTTTTCGTTATTTGGATCTTCGGATTAAAGGTTGTGCACCTGTAACAACTACCAGGCAAAGGGAGTCAGTGTGGGGAATAATCAAAAGTGTAATCTTCTTAATGCCTTACTGAATAAGGATGTAGGAGGTGTAAAGCTAGACATAACCCTATGAAAATATCTGTGCTTCATTTTAAAGGGAGCAGAAAAAATCATAAATAGGGAGGTGGATTGGCTATTTTTACAGTTACAGCCTCGTCCAGGTTATATTGTTTTCCCAATACAAAGGTAAGAAAAACATCAGAGCAATTAAAATACATTAGGAAGGGGAGCAGAGAAGACTAATCTGTTATCCTTCATGTTAGGACAAATGATCAAAGAAAATAAATGAATGAATTCCTACCAAATTAAAGGAGTTCAATAAATAAAGTTAGGGACCATATTAAACCCATTTCTCAAGTGGTATAGTGTAGGCAGAGCTACAATAATAGTGTGATTGGAACATGCCTGTGGGAAAGACCCTTTTTTTGTGGGACTGGTACTGGAATAGGGAGCAGTTCAACCCCTGGGATGAACATCCAATTAGGCGTGGGATCAGTGTTTCCACAGACGGTATATAAAAGCATGGATCTGGTGAAAGTCAAACATGGCAGAAGACAAAATATATTTATCTCGGAATTATTCAAGAATATTGATAGTATGTCAGGGAACACATATAATTATCCAAAAAACACTGTAAAGGGCAGGGTCTTTTTTTAAAGCTATATCTGCTGCATCAACGTACTCAGATGCTCTGGGATTCTTTTACTTCAGCAATGGAGTGCTAAACTCATACTGAGAACTTAATCTGTATTCCCATGCAGTAGGGTTGCAGTATGAATTGAACATTATAGTGTAAAATTGGATGCAAAGGGGTGGAGTAACTCAGCGGGTCAGGCAGCATCTCTGGAGAACATGGATAGGTGATGTTTTGGATCTCTACCCATCTTTAGACCCAACATTTCACCTATTGATGTTATCCAAATGGTGCCTGACCCACTAAGTTACTCCAGCACCCTCTGTCTTTTTGAGCATTTACCAGCATCTGCAGTTATTTGTTTCTGTCATACTGTAAAATATGTTTACTGGCTTGTGCTTTTATTTAAAGGAGGCAGCATGTGATCTTATAATTATGCATCATGTTTAGTGCAATTCATAGCGCTTCACAATGCTATTTCCCAATAGGGCTCCAGCCCTTAAATCGTGCTTTTCACTCAACCATGGCATTGCTTCAAATGCTGTATGTTGGTTTACTTTATCCATGTTTGATTTTACCTTGATTGGATATCACATCTCAAATACTCAAAAGCACTACATCATCATCTTGAAGAAGGTCCTTCCATTGTTACTCAATCTTAAAATACTTTGGACAGGTTAAGAAATTTGTTTTTTGTTTGTTTAAAGGACATTATCACTCATAGAACAGACGTATAAATGCAGAAATTGCTCGTCCAAATCATTGGGATTGAGATTGCAACTGGGTGAGCCTGCAATTCTCCACTGATGCTACAGTTCCTGAATGTGACCAGAACGTCTCATAAATAGCACATCTTTATTTAATGAATTAATTAGTTAATTAATTATTTCGAACAGAATAAAAAAATAAAAAGCAAGTGTGAACCAGCATACAAAAAACAAAACAAAAATATTTATAAAGTGTCATAAAAAATATCTATAAATAAATGATGAATCATACGTGTCCGAAAAGGAGCAGGAAGACGCCAAAGTTTATTAATTCCCGCCCCTTATTCAACTGCTTGTAATTATCTTATACAAATTTAGCAGCTATATGTACACCATATGTACACTATCCACTATATTATTTACATTTAAACACTAGTCAAATATTTACAAAACCATACAAAAACTAAAAAAATAAAAAGAAAAGAAAAAACCCTCATATACTATACAGTATCTTAGTCATATATACAACCCATCACTCTATAATCACCCTTCCCAATATAATCAGTATAACAAATATCCCACTCACAATCACCTATCCTCACCCCAATATCCTTTTAAACAAGTGTCTTTGTACATCTTTTAAACTGAATTATGCTTGTGCTAAGTTTTATCTCTTGTTCCAGATCATTCCACAAATTCACACCACAGATTGCTATGCACATACTTTTAAGAGTTGTTCTGACATTGAGTTTTTTAAATTATGTTCCCCTCTCAAATCATACCCACCCTGTCTTTCCATAAACAGTTTTCGTATATTTCTTGGAAGTAAATTATTTCTTGCTTTGTACATGGTTTGCGCAGTCTTAAATTTAACCAGATCGGTGAATTTCAGTGTGTGTGACTTTAAGAATAATAAATTGGTATGTTCAAGATATTCAACGTTATTAATAATTCTTATTGCCCTTTTTTGTAATGTGCATAAAGGCTGTAGGTTGGTTTTGTAGGTGTTACCCCATATCTCCACACAGTGACTCAGATATGGCAATATGAGTGCATTATACAAAGTATGTAATGATTTGTGGTCCAGAATGTCTCTTGATTTTCACAATATTGCTATAGACTTTGCCAGTTTTGCTTTGACATGGTTTATATGTGGTTTCCAGCAGATTTTGTGGTCTAAGATCACACTAAGACATTTATTTTCATATACTCTTTCTATACTTATGTTATCTATTTTCAATTGTACTTGAGGGTTTATTTTATGTTTTCCAAATAGCATAATATTTGTTTTAGAGACAATTTGTTGACATCAAACCACTGTTTTAATTTATTCTTTTCTTATGTGATGACCTCCAAAACCTGATTCAAATTGTCACCAGAACAAAAAATATTCGTATCATCGGCAAATATAATCAATTTCAGTATATTTGATACTTTGCATATGTCGTTAATGTTGACATTCTTTTAATGATTTATTGCACTAAGAAAATGAGCACCAGCACATGATCCTCTTTAACCTTCTGTTCCTTTCACTAACAGACACATTCACAAACACAGTTCTCATTATCTTCCTTAAATTTCAATTACTGGGAACCCTACTCACCCTTGTGATTATTTGGAGGTATCCGTTTCTATATGTATGAGCAAGCAAATCCACACACTTTTCTTTTGCTAATTGTCAATGTATGTACCTAAAATATTATTTTTATAATACTAAAATCAAGATTCACCTCACCGCCTTGCTTTTCAGTACATGACTGAATACACCAATATTCATCAAATTACACTGTAATGGGCAGTTTTGTTTTAAAGCTATACCTGCTGCATATTCAGTCAGGATGGGTCCCCACCACTCTACCACTGTAACTCAGCACAGGGGCTCCACAAGGCTGAGTGCTGAGCCCCCTCCTCTACTCTCTCTATACCTATGACTGTATACCAACCCACAACACAAATTCTTTAGGGAACGGGGGCTCCCCTCTTCTACTATAGATGAGGCTCTCCTCTATATCCTGCAGCTCCACTCTTACTCCCCACCCCCCTACTCATAACAAGGACAGAGTCCCCCTTGTCCTCTCCTTCCACACCATCAGCCGTCGCATACAACATATAATCCTCCTACGTTTTCGCCACCTCCAACGGGATCCTACCAATGGCCTCATCTTCCCATCTCCTCCACTTTCTGCTTTCCGCAGAGACCATTCCCTCCTAACTCCCTGCTCAATTTGTCCCTTCCTATCTGTAGAATGGCTATTGTATGTTAGCCAATTAGAATGCTTAGTAATTATAACTCCACCTAATTATAACATTTATAGTGCATGAACTCGCCCACTGCCTGCCGGTAGCTGCAGTAGTGAGAACGTGTAATGTACTGCTTAGATGATGATGACCTGAACAATAAAGATGCGTGTGCTTCAACCTGTGTGAGATTAAGCTTTCTACATGGTGTCAGAAAAATCGGTTTGAACCCGCTTCTGTTTATCACAATTTATTTTGTTTATCAGCTTTTATTTGTGAGTGATTTTGACGCCATGGCAAATTCTTGTCGAAAGCCCGAGCCCGCTCATGTTTGATTCTGATATTACCGAGCGAAGCCGAATGTTTGAGCGAGACTATGCTCATTATATCCGCATCACTCACCAAAACGATCCCAATGATCTGAAGGCATCGCTATTGTTGAATCTCGTAGGTCCGGAGGCTATGATCCATCCTGACTCTTTCGAATTTGCACCAGCTCACCTAGACCGGAATGGTCTGGTAGTGGTGCTAGCTGAGACTATCGACAATCCAACAGTTCTGCTGATGAAGCTTAGAGAACTATGTGACCTGCCATCGAATCGCATCCTCGCGAGAACGGGAGATTATTTTCCCGACAGCAATAGGCTGGTGAGCCTGTGGAACGATTTATCAGTGATCTGAGACATATCAGCTCTCGATGCCGATTTGGTGAATTGACAAATGAGCTAGTACGAGATAAAATTGTGGGAGGAATGAGTGACCGCAAGTTAAGAGCCGAATTTCTGCGGAAAGCTTAGCTGACTTTAGAGCAAGCCATTCATGCATGTCGGATGGCAGAAACTGTAGCACCACTTGCTGATTTTGATAGCGCTAACCCTCAACAACAACATAATGTGAATCTGGCTAGTTATTCTCCTCAAAGGTTTCTAACTGCGTCCCGCAAAGATCAAAATGTGCCTGACAAGAGATGCTCTGACTGCAACTATTTCCACCCCAGGCGGCGCCAATTTTGCGTTGCCCATTGGGAAAGAATGTCATAATTGCCAGAAACTCAACCACTTTGCTAATTGTTGTCGGTATGGTGGGAGTACAGCTTCAAGGACAAAGCTGCACCTGATTCATCAAGACCCGTCAGACTCTGATTCCCAAGAACAAGACGAGGTTTCCCACAGGAATGACTCTGATAACACAGGCAAAGTGATTGATCCTGCAGTGACCATGATAATCAATAACTAACCTCTGCAAAGTCGATACCAGTGCAAGAGTAAACATTATTTCACTCAAAGAGTTCAACAAGATAAGAACCACTGAGCTCATGAAAAAAGACTCCTCCACTCTACGTGCTTACGGAGGGGAAATTCTTCACCTGGTGGGTAAAGCTGATTTGAAGTGTACTATCAACAAGCAGACAAATAACTTTCTCTTTTACATTGTCCAACCAAGTTCAGAAACCCTGCTTGGCATTAATGCATGCCATGACCTGGGTCTGGTTTATTTCGAGCGTGCTGTCCACAAACTCTGTTTGACAGAAGAACCAACACAACAGATGCCATCCAACTATAAAGACTTATTTGATGACAAACTGGGCAAACTGCCTACAATATATAAGATCACTGTAGATCATATGATCACCCCAATTGTCCACGCACCTCACCGCGTCCCTCATGGCATGCGGGAGAAAATACACAACAAACTTAAGTGTATGATCTCCATTGGAATCATTGCCGAGGTAAGTGAACCCTCGGACTGGGTCAACGCCACAAAAAAAGATAAGAACGAATTACGCATCTGCATCAATCCTAAAGATTTGAACACAGCAATCAAACGACAACACTATCCGATGAGAACCACTGAAGATGTAGCGGCACAGATCGGCAACGCAACGGTATTCTCAGTTCTCGATGCCAAAAGCTCCTTCTGGCAAATTCCATTGGATCGTGCGTCATCTACACTAACAACTTTTGCCATACCGTTCGACCGCTACCGATTTTTAAGAATGGAGGTATTTTAAGAATGGAGAATGGAAGAAGATTGCTGGGGCCATGTTAGAGATCTTTGTATCTCTTTAGCCACAGGTGTGGCCCAGAAGACGGGAGAATAGCTAATATTATTCCTTTGTTTTATGGCAACAGGGGCAAACCAGAATATGATAGGCCGGTGAGCCCTGCATCAATGGTAGGTTGCAGAAGTCAGGTTTTATTTTTAGTTAGAAAAGCATGGATGTTTGGGATAGTCAGCATGATTTGTACAGCGAACATTCTTTCAAATTTGACTGAGTTTTTTTGAGTAAGAAATGAAGTTGAATGGTGAGGATAGGACAGTGGATGTTGGCTATATGGACTCCAGTAAAACATTCGACAAGGTCCCTCATGGTATTAACCACAAAATTAAGTCATGTGGAATCATAGGTAAGTTTGGAAGTTGGATACAAAATTGGCTTGGAAGAGAGAGAAATGTGATGGAAGAGGATTTAAGTGCATGCACAAGATGTGAGCAGCCCAATTCAATGAGAGGAGGAGAAGGAGTGTCTGAAGAAGGGTCTTGACCCGAAATGTCACCCATTCCTTCTCTCCAGAGATGCTGCCTGTCCCACTGAGTTATTCCAGCATTTTGTGTTTACCTCCAATTCAATGAGAATTGATTTCAACATTATGTCTGGTAAAATAGCCTCGGAAGGTATATTCACATTAGTCAATACTACCTGCAATCCCCTCCCAGAAGACTAGGTCTTATCTGCAAGTGCAGATAACATTCCACTCTATTAATGTATCAGGAAATAAGCCATTGTTGCCCCCTTCCCCAAATATCTCCAGTATGAATTGCAATCAAACCGACAACAAATATGCATTTAACAATATAAACTAATAAAAAATACTTTCTTACCACAATTAATATATTTGTTTCAAGCGATCTCAATATATATATTCCAAAATATTTAAAAAAAAACTACTATCACTAATTTTATATGGGATTACAGAGCACACAGAATTCAACAAAAGCATTTGTGTAAACCTAAAGAAGTTGGGGGCTTATCATTACCTAACTTTACGTATTAGTACTGGGCAGTGCATATTAAGAACATAATGATGTTTGGAACTGTTTGGATAGTTCCACTCACCAGTCGGAGTGGATAAGAATGGAGAAAGAGGAGTGTTTCCCGTACGATATAGGAGCGATCTTGTTCTCACCGATAAAATTGAATAGTATAATATATAAGAAGAACCCAATTATTCACAATACAATAAGAATTTGGAAACAAATAAAATTATCCTTGAAATTAAATAATCTATCAGTACTAACCCCACTATTGAACAACCCTGCATTCAAACCATCTCTTATCGATAAAACATATAAACAATGGGAAAGACTGGGGATTAGGAAAGTAGGGGATATGTATGAACTGGGAAAATTGTTATCATTTCAACAAATATATTTAAATATAAAAATTATATTTTTAGACCCTTTAGAAGAAGCAATGAATATTAAGGCTGATTCACAAAAACTAATATCATACTTTTTATAATAATATATTAAATAGAGAATTACCCTCAACAGAGGCACTAAGAGAAGATTGGGAACATGAACTAATGAGAAAGATCCCGAAGGATAGATGGGAAAAGTATCTGATGAACACAAATAATTGTTCCATTAATGAAAGACATAATTTAATTCAATTTAAATTATTACATAGACTATATTATTCAAAATCGAGGTTGAATAAATTTTACCCAAACGTCTCTCCCAGATGCGATAAATGTTTGTTTCAAAATGCTAATATAACACATTCATTTGTAGGGTGTATAAAGTTAAATACATTTTGGAGCGAAATATTTGATATATTTACAAAGCTTTTCAAGTCAAGAATAGAACCTAATACGGAATGGATTATATTTGGAATAATAGTAGAAGATATCAATTTAAATAAGGACCAAAAGGTTTTTTTTAATTATGGGTTAATAATTGGTAAGAAATTGATACTTAAATTTTGGAAAAATACAGCTATTCCAACTGTTAAAATGTGGATTAGGAATATGACGGACACAGCATGCCTTGAAGAAATGAGACTCCGACTAATAGATAAATATGAACAATTCTTAAGGAGTTGGTCTCCTTTCATCGACTTTTTGGAATCATGTGATGCAGCGGTACCGTAAAGATTACTGATTTCAGGTCAGGTCATGGATAGATTTACATCTCCGAATAAAGATTTGAAAATTTCTCTTGTAAGGGTCTTTTGCTCCTATTTCTACTTTCCACTTTTTCTTTTCTTATACACACACTTCACGTTTTTCTATTTTCTACTATCTATTTGCCTCTTTTTCTCTTCTCAAATTTTTTATTTTGTCCCTTCTTCTTGTCTTTCTTATTTTCTTGTCAAAAACATAAAACTAGGGTTTGTACATAGAATGTGTAATTACGTTATGACATAATTAGCACCTAAAATTAGGTCCCACTGTATTGTTTTGTATTGTACTAACTTCTAATAAAAAAAACAAAAACAAAAAAAACAATATCAACTAAATTGGAAAAATAATAACATAAAAACACATTTAAAGATCTATTAATATAAACATTTGCTGGGACTACTTTCCTGTCTTCCCAAAGCAGTGGTTCAAGATTGAAGATGACTTGCTTTGACTGAAAATATTGCCTGTGTGTAAATTATTTTAAGGTAGGATAAATGTAGCATTCTTTATATGGGTGGCTCCCAGTCTAAAGGCAAGGGGGTCCAAGGCAATTGGAAACCATGCTCATGAAGTCCACACAGACTTACTCTGATCATGCATTCACCATGAAAACAGGCACATTATCTTCCATGCATTATTTTTCTTGGTTCTCCTATCTCAAACCCCCAAACCAATCCTCTCCTTTAGTCTTCCTACTTCTGGCCCCTTTATCTTCTTCTTATTCACTCTTGACCCTTGATATTCATCCCTCTTAGTACCCCCCTCCCCTTGCTCACCTCCTTCCTGTTTGACCCAATTGCTTTTTCGAATCCCGCTTGATTATTCTGGACCCATTTGGATCTACTGCTCTCCAATCTCTATATGTTGCCAGCCCATTCACTGAAGCTCCTTCAAAAGTGATTCCCTTGTTCACAATTGCTGCACCACATGAAGCTAACAACCTCTCCCAGGGAAAATCTCCTAAGAACATCTCATGAAATCATTTTTCTGCCCTGCTGACCAGATTCATATTGCTGGAGTGGGAACATTTTGCTCAGACACCTTCTTCATCCAACAAAAACAATGCCTTGACATACATTGATTCATTAACCATGTTCCTTTAAAGTTCCTTTTTCCTGGGCCTCCTCTATGTTTCAGGAATAACATTAATTGTCCACCAGATAACCACTGACCGGTACATCTCAAATTAATTTCTATATGGACCTTTTGAAAACCATGTTTCCACATTTGACACCAAACAAATCAAATGTGGAAAACTTATAATGCCAATTACAGTATATATATATTTTTTAATTCCATGTGTGACATAAACCATCATTTTTACTTCATATTTTATATTAGTTGAAACCAAAGTATTCAAGTCATGATCAAACTTTATTCATCACGCCACTGATTTATTCTTTTTACATTGCACATTCCATATTTATTTTCACACTATCATTCAATTTGCTCAAATGCAATATTTCAGTTACAATAAACCAAAATGTGATTTATCTGGCCAATGAAAAAAAGAGGAAATTGAAGGCTTCACCTAGCTCAGCACTTATTTGTTTAACTACATTCAGCTTTGACACAACAAGATTGCCATTTGTGATATGTGAATAAAATCAAGAATAACTGAAACAAAATGAAATAAGTAAAAATGTTGTGGTTGTTCAAAAAATAGTTTATCCATCATTTTCTTGTTTCCCATCTTTCAAAATAAATACCTAATAAAAAAAGAGGGAAAATAGAAAGCTCATTTTACAATGACATGGCTAAAGTGGTAGCAACTGAAATTGTATGGTCTTTCCTTCGAGAGGTTATAGTTATATTTGACCTGCAAGACCTCAGTCTATGTCTGCAGTTGATACTGCTCACATCTCTCACATTGTTGGGTAAAAGGTGATACCAGTTATCCGTTTGTTGACAGTTCCCTCGATGATCCAGTGTGTATGAGTCTTCAATGTGCACAGCATGCAAAAGGTGCCAGACTGCAGAAGTAACAATTTCAGTCTAGAATCTGAAGTGTATGTTGTACCGAGCACTGGAATGAAATTTTAATAAAATCTTTCTTTTCCTCATGATATTTTTGTAAAGAAAGCATTGCAGAAAATTGGAAAGAATCATTGAGGTTCAACAAAATGATGCCCAAATTCAGAAACAGAGTGCATATTTTTTTAAATATATCACACAGATCATTCTATTGTTAAATCCTTGTGAATCTTCGTAAAAATTATATATATTTCTTAAAACTTGATTATGTACCTGAGCAGTTAATTTTTGGTATTCTCATCTCTTTCCATTATGGTCAATCCACCCCTGACAGACACAATGTTAAGATGCAGAATCAGCTGCGGCAAGATCCAAAACCATGCATGGACCATCCTTGAGCTGTGGGATAGGCCAGAAACAGGTCCTTTTGCCCACCAAGTCCACACTGACCAGTAATCACCCCATACACTAGCACTATCAAGTTCAAGTTCAAGTTCAAGTTACATTTATTGTCACATGCATCAATTGGTAAAGTGAGATTTGAGTTACCATACAGCCATATGAATAAAAAAGAACACAATGCACTATAGAATTTAACATGAACATCCCCACACAGCAGAATCAATGTTTCCCACTGTGAGGGAAGGCAATAAAATGCAGTCATCTTCCTCTTTGTTCACCCGTGGTTGGGGCCTTTGAGCCCTCCGCAGTCGCCGCTACGGTGGCCCAAAGTTCAGGCCCTCTCGCCGGATGATCGGTGCTCCGGTATTGGAACAGAATAACACACTCAGCGGCTTGGAGTTTCCGAATCGGCCACTTCTTAGACCGCTGCTTCCGAGTCCACAAGCCGAGCTGGGCAGAGCTCCAACACTGGCGACCCTCAGCAAAAGATCCTATGACGCTGCGATGTTAAAGTCAGCACCACACGCGGCTGGAAGCTCTGCATACCACAGTTGCACTGTTTTAAACAGCAGGCCCAACACGGCAATCCCTGGTAAGGCACCGACCCGCTCCGCGATGGAATTCAGTGTTGCGCTGCTGCTGAAGCTCTGGCCGGTCTCCGGCAGGAAAGGCCATACCAATCCAGATGGTAGGCCGCGGGGAAGTGGGGGGTGAAGATGCAACTTGGAGAAAAGACGCATCCCGACCAGGAAGTGACTGGGAAACGGTTTCCCCCTATTCCCCACCCCCCCCATCCCCCACATAAAGAAACCTTTAAAAACATACTTTTAGACACACTAAAAATAAGAAAAAGGGTGAAAGGACGGACAGCTGCTGGCGAGGCTGCCACGCTCGATGGCACCACCTGATGTTTCCTGTACACTATGGACAGATTTCCCTAAAGTCCCTCTTAAATTTCTTCTCTCTCACCTTAAATATATGCCCTCTAGCCTTAGAATCCTCTATCCTGTGAAAAAGCCTCTGTGTGTTCAACTTATTCATTACTTCTCAATTACTTCAGCCTCCTACATTCCAAAAAAAGGTCACAGCTAATCCAACCTCTGACAAAAACTTAAGCCTGCAAGCTCAGGTTAAATTCTACACATTTTGTCTGTTCCACTGAGAAATCTCCTCAAGGCGTGTCTACTTTGAAGAAGTTATCCTCCTCTCTCCAACGAGAGTTCTGCAACATCCTCTCTGGCTGCTCCCCCTGCTCCCCCTCTGTGATTCTTCCTGCTTTCTGGATCTACGTACAAGTTTTAACCAAGGCTCGATCATTGTTACACTTTTGTGAGAGGAAGGTCCAGTGTCACACCCTCTAAAGCAGATCCCTCTCTATATTGAATAAGAAAAAATATTGGGCACGTTTTACAAATTCTACCCTTTACTCTTTGGTATTCAATCAATTTAAGGGAAATTGAGATCTCACACATACTATTTTTCCAGTTATTTGCAATCTCCCTACACATCTGCTCCTCTGATTCATGTTGACTATTGGGAGGAATATCATATAGTCCTATCAATGTAATCATTCTTTCCCTGTTTTAAATTCTATCCATTAAGCCTCACTGGATGATTCCCCAAGAATATCCTTTCTGAGCACTGTAAGTATGTCCTCTCTGATCTAAAAAGCAACCCTCCCATCTCTCTTGCCCTGAAGTATTGAGCTGCCTGTCCTGCCCTTCTCACAACCATGTTACTGTTATGGCTATAATATCAAAATTCCCCCAACTAATCTATGCTCTGTTCATCTGCCTTACCTGTTAAGCCTAGCATTGAAATAAATAGTATAAACTGTGGGTCGTCCATCTCTCTTCACCGTGGAACTACCCTTTCTGTCTGATAATCTTGGTATCTTTGACTTCCAGGGTGGTCTACTTCTCTGTCCTTTCAGAAAACTGCTTCATCATCCTAATCCTAATACTGATATCACTGCCAAAGATTGCAATTCTAGCCTGCCACAAATCATCACCAATGGTTGTTGGTGATGGGTTACTCATGTTTCCATAAAGAAGAATCTTCCCATCGTTAGACATTTTCCTTCAGTGGTGAGACCGTGTAATCTGGCATCAGTTTCCTTTGGCAGGACACAGCTGGTGATGCTCTTCTAGAGAGGTGCAAAAGTTGTTAACATTCGATACCTTAACGCAGTCTGTGGTAATTCAGCAGCTGTCCTTTAATACTGGGTCATATCCTTTGCGTGGGCTGAACATTCCCATACAATGCATGCATAAGTGGCACTCCAATGACATTTCAGGACTAAGGAAGACCTGCCGGTAGGTACACTTCTTAAAAGTGTCTCCGTTCCTTCTCCTCCCCCACTTCTCCCCCCCCCCCCCCCTTCTCCCCCCCCCCCTCTCTCCCCCTTCTCCTTCCCCCCCCCCCCCCCCTCCCCCCCCTTCTACCCTTCCTTACCCTCCTTCTCCCCCCTTCCCCCCCCCCCTTAACCCCCCCCCCCCCACACACTCCTCCCATTGGGTCCCATTTCCCCCACTGTTCCCATCTGACCACCCTACATCCCTTATTTAGATCCATGTATCACTTTCATTGTTTTTCAAACTCCATCATCTTTTGTTGCCCCTACCTATCACCCCCCAGCCTCTGTCATTATTTCCATCCTTTCCTCCCCCATTTCATTCCGTCTGACAATCAAATCTTCCTCGCCTGGAACCACCTTTTGCTTGCCAGCTTTTGTGCTACCTCTCTCCATTTATCTCCTTTATACTGGCCATCTCCATCTATTCATTAAGTTCAGATGAAGGATATCAACCCACCACATTGACAGACCACTTCTCTCCCCAGAACCTGCTGAACCCATTGAATTCTTCCAACAGATTGTTTATTGCTCCAAATTCTATCGTCTGCATTCTCCTGTATCTGTGGTCATTCTAATGATCTAGTTTATTGTGCCTCATGCTTCATTACAACAGAAGATAGAAGTTAGTTTGGAAAGAATGCAAAAGTTGGGCAGAGCCGGTTATGAAATTGAATAAACTAATTAATGCATACATACTAAAGCACAGGGTACAGAAGATAAGCATAGAAAGTCAATCCAGGGAGGGATGGTTGGAGTTGAATGGTGAAAATCACAGTGCCAATTAGCAAATGCTTTCCCTTTGCAATAATAATTGGATAGGATAAAGGGCCTGTCCACTGTACGAGGTAATTCAAGAGCTCTCCCGAGTTAAAAAAAAAAATCAAACTCATGGGAAACACATAAAATGTACGTAGCGGGTACATCGGAGCTCGGGACGTCTCTTAGTGGCTCGTAACGCTAACGGCAGTTACGTGGTAAGCTCGTGAAGACTTGTGAAGATTTTCAACATGTTGAAAAATGTCCACGAGAGCCCCGAGTACCTACGAGCGGCTATTACCGTAATTCTCCGAGTTCGAATCAGGGGAAACTCAGGAGAACTCTTGAATTAGCTCGTACAGTGGGACAGGTCCTTAAGAATACATTGATTTTGTTTTTCTTTCTATGCTTGATATGCGGTCTAAATATTTCTAACTTTTGTTTTTATTTCAGTTTTAAATATTTCCCGCTTCCAGTCATAATTTAATTATCAGGGTTTAATTGTCAAATGCACAAAGACCAGGACAATGAAATTTGTACTTGCTGTAGCTTTGTGCACATTAAATGCAACCATTCAACAAATAAACATACAGTAAATTATCAGTTATACGAGATAAACTCGACTATGATACTGCAAACCAATGTACTTAGTGCAACCTTGGTAGTGCAAATACCATAGTAGTTTGGTTATGTAGAGTTGTGGTTCATATTGTGCAGGATGATTTAGTCTGATGGTTGGTAGGCAGAAGCGTATTAATCTTTTGATAAAAACAAATTTTAATCACACCAAGAAAACACAGCAGTTTTTCAACAGGATGAAAACAGAATGATGTTATTGTTACATCTGAACATTTACCTACCCTATTCTCATTATGTCATTACCATTTCTCATCATGTCATGGTAGGAGGCCATTCAGCCCAAAGAGTCCATGCTGGCGCTCAGAGCAATCCCATCAAGCCCATTCTGCAATTTATCTTTTGTACCTTATTTACTCTCACGTGGCAATTTACAGTGATAAATTAGCTTAGCAGCTCATCGTTGAGCTATAGGAGCAAATTGAAACACCGTAAGAAGACCCAGGAAGAATAAGCAAGCTCCACAGTGACACTGTCAAATGTCTGCATCAAATCCTTGTCACTGGAGCGGTGAGGGAGCAGTGCTACTTGCTACACAACTTTAATAAAGCAACCACAACTTGAAGTAAAAGCTCAAGCTGAAAATATTTATTAAACAATAACTGAGTCCAACATGTGCAAAAGATTCTCACGGCTATGTGTAATGGACACCCACATTGCATTTAGAGGATAATGTATTATTATCTTAGTTTTTTGACACAATTAAGTATTAATTGGAAAGATTTATTTTAGTGTTTCCTTGCTCCTCAAGCAGGCATTAAATATAGAAGATGCACCTCCATAATACAGAATAATATTGCTACATAAAATAAACAATCCACGGTCGGATAGCCAAGCAACTTTTTGTTTCAAACATTTGAAGAAAAAGACAAAAAAGGTCAGAGTGCAGACTGTTTATGTTATCTCAAAGTAAAAAAAGTGAAGCATTTCTTTCTGATTTGTCGGTCACGTGCTCATATTTTCGATATGACTAGGAAAGGGCTTGGGGAGGTTGTTTTTATTAATGTAAAAGTTCACAATAAAGCTGTAGAAAAGGTACTTCAACTGAATGATTTTTGAGGCAGACTACAAAGTACTGACACTACCATATTGAGCACCAATGAACTGGAATTAATTTCTCGGCACAAGGCTTTGACACAAGAATACATACATTACAATGGGCTTTGGTCCATTGGAAGATCTGTCCAGGTTTGATCTGTGAGGTTATTGAGTGATCTCACTGTCCAGCTCCCAGTTCAAATTACCTGCACATGATAGCCATTGGACACATTTTTTACAATTTCTTATTAAGAACTTGACTCATAAAAACAGAACAAAAAGCATAACCATCCCCAACATTCAAACACTTTGATGGACATCTCATAGTGTGATCATAATGCATTTCAATTTTACCAGCACTGCATGAATATTTGTATCATCAATCATTCCTGCTACAAAATTAATTTCTTTGACATATTTGCATAATGTTTCCATTTTAGGTGCATAGATTCCAGCAGGAAACACGGCATAGAATTTGTGCCATTCCTCCCCATTGCTTCCACTGTAAGTCACTTGCCTATCAGTCATTACAATATCCCTCATGAATCAGTGCAGTAGGGCCGTCCGAAAAAGGAATGCTTTTTAAAATGATTTTTAGATTTTTAAAAATCCCTGATAGCAAAAAGATTTGAGTATAGGAGCAGGGAGGTTCTACTGCAGTTGTACAGGGCCTTGGTGAGACCACACCTGGAGCATAGTGCGTACAGTTTTGGTCTCCAAAATGACAGGAAAGAATCAAATTATTTTCATTTAAGTGGCACACAAGAAGACAGTATTCCTACAGAATGTCTTAATTCCATTCAAATACTTCAAAATTAATCACTATCATTCGATCCAAATTGAATATTTTTAAATAGGTCACATTTGTTGGTGTGGTTTGATTTTTTACACAATACTTTAAAAAAAAAAATTGGGGCATAGATTTCAGAAGTATAAGTTGGAAGGAATAAGCTGTTGCTGAAAATACTGTTGGCATTTTCATGGGTTACTCTGAGATTTGACAAAACCCTCTGAGAGAAGGGTTTAATGCCAGCCAATGATCCCTATGAGTTGAGGCATCTTTTAGTTTAGAGATACAGTGTGGAATTAGGCCCTTCTGCCCACCAAACCACACCAACCAGCGATCCCCATATACTGGTGCTATCCTTCATGCTTGGGACAATCTACAATTTTGTTTTACCGAAGCCAATTGGCCCATAAACCTGTAAGTCTTTGGAGTGTGGGATGAAACCGGAGCACCCAGGGAAAACCCATGCCGGTTACGGGGAGAATGTACAAATTACAGACAGCATCCCCCTATTGGATCATATCTTAGCCCTGAGGGAGTTAGATGTGGCCCTTGTAGCTAAGGGGATCAGAGGGTATGGAGAGAAGGCAAGTACGGGATACTGAGTTGGATGATCAACCATGATCATATTGAATGGCGGTGCAGGCTCGAAGGGCCGAATGGCCTACACGTGCACCTAATTTCTATGTTTCTATGTTTCTATGTTTCTACAATATCCCTCATGAATCAGTGCAGTAGCTCGCATGAAAAAGCGGTGCTTTTTTCCCTCAAAATCATTTTTGCCAGCTTTTTCACCTCTCGGGCTCCTGATAATAAAGAAGGATATGATTTCTTTTAATTTCATCCACTAATTTTTTATTTGTGACCTGGACAGCCAGCTTTCAAAAACACTCATTATGTTTTTTGAAATACTGGCATTTGTCCAAATGGCCACCCATGGATATTTATTGAAGTAGTGATCACACTGCTATAGAGTTATACAGCACAAAAATTGGTTCTCTTGGCCAATTGCCCATGTGATCAGGTATAATATCAGATAGACTTACTTGCTTGCATTTTGCACTTATCACTCTTAACAGTTACTATCCTAAATGTTACCTGCCTAAATGTTTTTTTTAAATGTTACCATTGAAATCCCTACAACTTCTACAACTTCCTCTGACAGCTATTTCAAATAAATTGCTCTAAAACATTCTCCAGGGTCTTATCATTGACAGTGTGGTCCTCCTGTGGTTTTACCCACCAACATGCATCTCCTCACACTTGTCTGAGTTAAATCCAACAGCCATTCCTCAGCCACCTTAGATGGAAACAAAATGCCAAAGTAACTCAGCCGGACAGGCAACATCTCTGGAGAGAAGGACTATGGGTGCATTTCGTTGGAAGGAATAAGCTGTTGCTGAAAAGTACTGTTGGCATTTTCAAACCTAGGTACTCTGAGATTTGACTTCATCCCTCGGATTTTCGAGATCCGGGTTTACATGCCAGCCAATGATTGTCCCTAAATGAGTTTTTTAAATCAAAATCTTTTAGTTTAGTTTTCAGACATAACAAAGTGTGGAATTTGTCCATTCTGCCAGACCAGAGTGTACAAAAAGCGAAATAAAAAAAAACTGGTGCCAACATAAAACAAAACAACAACTTAAGACAAACTAGATACCAAAAAGAATCCATCCCCAGTCACTGCTAGTGAGCATATGCAAATATCACCTGGCACAACAATAATCCACGATAAGTAAATGGGTAGACTGTTAAGCTGTTAAACTGTACTTGATGATCAAGCATTTACAAAGCCTGGAATGCATTTTAAAAAGTTCCCCACGCTTTCTGAAACCTTCCATTTGAATGTTGAAATGAGTACCTGATTTTCTCGAGCTTTAGTCAGGACATAATATCTGTCAGCCATTGTGTATGAGTGGGCGGGGTAGGTTTCGTCCACCTGAGCAGGATTGTTCGCCAAGCCAGAAGGGAAGCAAAAGATATAGTGCGCCGTTTATCTGCAGTGAATCTGACCTCCTCACCAGTGACCCCAAAATGAACGATTAGAGGCTTTGGTTCCAATTTGATGTTTAACACCTGGGATAATGTATGAAAGACCTTTAGCCAGAACTTGTTAAGGCTGGGGCATGACCAATAAATATGGATAAGAGAGGTTTCTGGAATTGTACATTTAACACAGAATGGACTAACCTCAGGGTAAATAGTAGATAATTTGGCTTTTTGAGATATGAGCCCTATGTACCACTTTGAATTGGATCAGGCAGTGACGAGCACATAGAGAGATGGAATTAACCAGTTTAAGAATGGAACTCCATGTATCTTCCGAGAGAGAGGAGCCCAAGTCTTCCTCCCATACTGCCTTGAGCTTGTCCATGGGTGTGCGCCTTAGATCCAACAACCTGCTATATAAAGCTGAGACAAGTCTATTCTGAGATGGGTTTAAAGAAAGAGGGTTGTGTCTGTTGGTATAGAAGAGTTGGGCAGTTTAGAGATCACATAATGTCTTGTTTGCAGGTATTGGAAAAAATCTGACTTTGGAAGATTGAATTTGTTGCTTAATTGTTCAAATGATGCTACAGTGTTACCCATAAACAGGTCCTTGAAGCGCACAATACCCTTCCTATGCCATTCTTTAAAGACAGGGTCCTGAGTTCATTGTTTAAAAAGGTGGTTTGATGCAATAGGGCTCAGTAGTTATGCAAATTAGAAAAGTTATGCAACCCAAAACATTTCACGAATTGGACCCATATCCTCAAAGAATGTTTAACCACTGGATTTTTTACAGATTTAATTGAGGGGAGTGGAAATGAGGAACCAAGTAGTGCAGGTATGGGCATATTATCATCTGTGTGTAATTCCATGGCTACCCAGTCAGGGCAATCGGGCTGGCTGTGAAAAAAAGACCAGAATGCAAGGCAGCGAAGGTTAGCAGCCCAAAAATAAAAGCGAATGTTTGGGAGAGCCAGGCCACCAGCAGCCTTGGTTTTTTGAAGGTGGGCCTCGTTAAGACGAGGCCGCTTACCTCTCCATATATAGGAGGAAATAACTGAGTCAAGATGGTCAAAGAAGGACCTGGGGATAAAAACCAGTAAAAATTGAAAAAGGTGCAAAAATACTGGTAAAATGGTCATTTTGATTGAATTTATCCGGCCGACAAGTGACATTGACAGGGGTGACCACTTTGTTAGCGTCTGTTTGATCTGGTTTAACAGAATGATAAAATTCTCTTTGAAAAGATCCTTGTGTTTCCTCGTAACTGAAATGCCCATGTATGCGAGCTTATTTTTTTCAATTTTGAATGGCAAGTTGGTAAGATCCGAGGGTTGTACTTCATAGTTAATGGGTATGTTAATGACCCCTGCTCTGCGTCTTGATGTTGAAGCCCCCGGCGGGCGCTAACAAGTCCCGCGGCTGTTTAAGCTGCGCAGGGCGATGTAAGGCCCCGCTCCAGGCCACTTTCATCCCTGCAATTCGGGCGGGAGAAGTTACCATTGCTGGTGCTCCGTAAAGCAGTCTCCCACCGGGGACCCGCAAGCTCCCGGTGTCACCATCCACCGGAGTGGGGTCGCAGCAGCGCGCCATCACAGCTCTCCACGCTCCGAAGCCAGCCAGCTCTATGATGGAAGGTCCGCAGCTCCGCCGGCTCCGTGACTTGAGCTGTCGTTCCGGTTGGAGGTCGCTCCACGGCGCTAGGCCCCAACAGCAACGGAGACCCGACAGGGAAAAGGTCGGGCCCCAGTACAGGGAAGAGATTTAAAAGTTTCCCCCACCCACCCCCCCACCCCCCACACATACACATTTAAAAACCCACTACAAACTATACCCTCAATAGGACAAAAATTAAAGAAAGACAGACAGACTGCAGAGGCCGCTGCGACGTCAGTCACGCCGCCCATATACTATGAGAGTATAGTAACCTGATCCATGAAATAAAGTTCGTTCTAAAACCAAATATGGCCAGAACAGCCCACAGATAGACCCACTCAACCTGGTCAAATGCTTTTTCTGCATCAATAGATACGACACACTCAGGGACATCCTCAGAAGCAGAGTAGACAATATCTAATAATCGACGTATGTCAAAGAAGGAATGTCTGCTCTTAACAAAGCTGGTTTGGTCCTCATATATAACAGTAGGGAGCACATTCTCTAGTCTATGAGCTAGAACCTTAGCTAAAATTTTAGCATCCATGTTTCGAAGGGAGACAGGTCCGTAGAAAGCGCATTTGGTTGGAACTTTAACTTTTTTGGCGATATGAGTAATACAGGCTTTGGCAATGGATGGAGGAAGAGAACCTTGCCTATAGGATTCAGATAGAATGGAACACAACTGTGGGGAAAGGAGTAGAGATAAATCTTTTTTAAAACTCTGCCGGGAAGCCGTCAGATCCCAGACATTTACCTGATTGCATTGAGGAAATGGCTGAAGCTATTTCTGCCTGTGGTATGGGTTCATCCAATCGTTCCCTAAAATCTAATGAGAGTTTGGGGATATTTAGACTGCTCAGAAAGTCATGCATTACCTTATGATCCGGTTGAGATTCTGAGGTATAAAGCTGGGAATAAAAGTCTCTGAAAGCGTCATTAATTTGCAAGTGATCCGAAGTGAACTGGCCATTAAGCATGCAAATTTTTTAAATATTCTGTCTCGCTTTAGCACCTTTAAGTTGATTTACAAGTAATTTGTCAGTTTTATCTCCATATGTATAAAACATGGCTTTATTTTTAAAAAGTATATGATCTTTTTTTTAAATTTTATTTTATTAGACGTAAGTACAATCATATGGCACCAAAGTGCCTAATATATATTTTCACAATACATTTTATGCACAGCTTTATATTAAAGAAAGATTAGAATAAGAAAAATAGATTAGATAGTAAAGGATAGAAAGACGTGAGATATATAGTGTGTGAAGAAAAAGAAAAAAGACGGATGAGTGAAGACAGTTGAGAAAAAGAAAATAGCAAAAAGAGAATAAAACAAAAAAAGTAAGGAGATCATTTTTTATAATCTTGACCAACCCTCGTCCGGTCCTGAAACAGTTATTATTTACAATTGTGTTGCACCAAATGATTCCAAAAAGCCGACAAATTGAGACCAACTCGTTATGAATTGGTCTGATTTATCCATTAGGAGGAATCACATTTCCTCAAGATGTGCGGTGTCCAACATACTTGCAATCCACATTTTGCGTTGGTATTGATGTATTTTTCCAAAATTTAAGTGTTAATTTTTTTGCTATTATTAAACCATAGTTAAAAAATAAATGTTAAGACGTGTTCAATTTATTCCCATCTTCCATTACGCCAAATATAATCATTTCAGTATTAGGTTCCATTCTTATCTTAAATAATTTTGTAAATATTTAGAAAATATCAAAATCTATAAAGTTTTATGCAGGAAACTAAGGAGTGTGTTATAGTTGCATTTTGGGATAGACATTTATCACAAATGGCGGATATATTTGGATAACATTTGTTCAATCTTGTTTTTGAATAATATAATCTATGTAAAATTTTAAATTGAATTAGATTATGTCTTACATTAATCGAACATTTGTCAATATATATCAAGTACTTTTCCCATGTAACCTTTGTAATTTTTATCATTAGTTCCCGTTCCCACTCTTCTCTAAGTACCTCTGTCGATGGTAGGTCTATATTTAAAATACTATTATATAGATATGATATTAATTTTTGTGAGTCAGCTTCAATATTCATTGCTTCTTCCAATAATTCAGGAGTTATTTTTTGATATCCTTGTATATATTTTTTCATGAAATCGCAAATCTGAAAATATTTAAAATATTGGTTGTTTTTCAGTTTAAATTTTAATTGTAATTGTTGGAATGATAGTAGGTTTCCCATTTCGTACATATCCCTGAGCCTTCTAATTCCGAGACTTTCCCATTGGTTATATGTCTTATCAATAAGAGATGGTTTAAATAATGGGTTATTCACTATTGGCATTTACAATGATAAATTTCTTAATTTTAAAGATAATTTTATTTGTTTCCAAATTCTTATTGTACCATATATAATTGGGTTCTTCTTATATATTGTGTTATTTAGTTTTTTTCGGGGAGAAGAGGATCGTTCCTATATTACAAGGATGACCATCCTCTTTCTCCATTTTTATCCATTCTGTCTGTTTGGTAGAACTATCCAGCCAATAAATTATATTCTTAATATGCACTGCCCAGTAATAATACATACAATTTGGAAGTGAGAGTCCCCTGACCTCTTCTGGTTTACATAAGTGTTTTTTTGTGATTCTATGTGATCTATATTCCCAAATAAAATAAAAGTATGTGTTCAATTGAGTGTATAGTGAGTAGGTCAAATTTGGTTTTGAGTTCCAATCGTCTTTTATAAAGAGTTGGATTTTGAGTTTGTGCATATTGCTTGTCAATTTCTCCAATTTGATGAGTAAGATCTAAACGCTCTTTATTGGATTTCCGCTTCATTTGAGCAGTGTAAGATATGATCTGCCCCCTAAAGTAAGCCTTAAGGGCATCCCATATGATCAGGCTAGAGATTTCAGGGGATATATTAGTGGAAGAAAAAAAAGGCTACCTCTCGTTCCATAAACTCTACAAACTTATCATCCAAGAGCAAAGTTGAATTGAATCGCCACTGCCTACTCTTTTGAGGGAGATCTGGAAGGGACAAGGCCAGAGCAATAGGGGCATGGTCAGAAATGACAATACTCTCATAGTCACAGGAATGAACCAGGTGTACAAGTTGGTTATCAAGAAAGAAATAGTCAATTCTAGAAAATGTATGATGGACATGTGAGAAAAATTAGTATTCCTTCTTGTGGATGTAAAGAGCGCCACACACCGTAATGGGAGAGAGAGGCTTTGATGAAACAAGCTGATTTACTTACTGTACTGGTGTTAGTAGAGGATCGGTCTAGAAGAGGATCTAAACAACAATTGAAATCACCACCGAGTATAAGAGAGTATGTGTTCAGGTCTGGAAGTAATGAAAATAACCGCTCGAAAAACCCTACATTGTCTACATTAGGGGCATACACGTTGACAAATACTACCAGTGTATTGTATAATTTCCAGTCACAATTACATACCGACCAAACTTGTCAGAGATCACATTATGTGGCTCAAAGGAAATGTTTTGGCTGATAAGGATTGAAACTCCTCTGGCTTTAGCCTGAAAGGAAGAGTGGAACCCCTTGCCCCACCCAACGTGACAAGAGACGGCATTTGGCTGAGGAACGGATATGAGTTTCTTGCACGAAGGCTATATCTGTTTTGAGTTGTTTAAGATGCGAAAAAAACTATCTTCTTTTAACAGAATGGTTTAAACCTTTGACATTCCAGCTCACTAGCTTTATGTGTCTATCCATGCATAATAAAGAAAAACGTTAAGTTGTAATGTAAATACAATGAACCAAATGGAAGGCTGAAAACGAAGCAACGGGTCAGTGCAGGTTGAAAATGACTAGTGTGTAATGATGTGTTTATATAAATTGCTAAAATGTTACTGGCAGTGACATAATGCCCCTCCCCACTCAAGAAAGCTGCATTAGAAAGAAGCAGCAAACTCTTCCAAACAAACATTTTACAAATTGAATCTTCCTGTCTAACGCTAAACTATTTCTCCAGTATTATGTACTAAAAAAACCATTTAAGCACCTGTATAATAACATTTTGGCTTATCCAATTAGCCCTAAAAAAAGATGGCTATGAAGACTGAATATCAACTTTAAATAACTGAACAGTGCAAAAACTGAACTGTGTCAACAGTGAACTAAATGGTTATATGTAACCGAAAACTCACATGGGTTAACATGTCCTTAAAAGTATGATTGCAGCTTGAAATCACTGGCCATTAAAAGCTTTTAAAGACCCAAAATTAGAACGCAACAGCACACAGATATAGGGCCAGGCCTTATGTGGTAACAGCACACAAAAATCCTGCTGGAAATCGTTTCTAATTTACAGTGCATATATAGTGATATTTGGCCTTAGCCATTTTGTATAAGTATTTTAATAAATAAGCAGCACAACCGGATGAATTAGCACGTTCAGCACATGTAAACAAACCACAGACGTTAGCTGACATGCTGCACGTCGTGCCAGTAGGTAGAGCTATACAGTGTTACCTCTCATCCAGTGGGTTCAAAGTCCATAACAGTATCTTTATGGGGGTTTTAGTGACCTAGGGAGGCTGTTGATGTATTTCTGCGCCTCCTCGGCTGAGTTTATCCACTTTCTGGCTCCACCGAACAACATGAGACGGAGTCGAGCTGGATATAGCAGAGCAGGCTTTAGTCCCAGTTTGTAATGTTCTGCCATGACGTCTCTGAACTCTGCCCGCTGGCTCTGAACTTCAGGGCTGTAATCCCCCACAATTTGAATTGGTTTGCCGCAAAATTCGAGTATCCGCCTCCGCCGTGCCTCTCTGATGAGGAGATCCTTCGTCTGGTACGGATGCAGGCGGAGAATGACTGGCCGTGGTCTCTGGCGTTTAGGGAGCGTTTAGGGAACCGATAGGCTCTGTCGACTTCTGGAGGGGATGTCTACGTCTCGCTCCTGAAAACCTCTTGCAGCAAAATTGAGAAAAACTCAGTGGGCCGTCCGCTTTCAGTGGATTCCGGTACCGAGGATGCGCATGTTTTGTCGCTGACTTTGGCCCTCCAAGTCGGCCAGTTTAGCCTTTAGCTTAGTATTGTCACCACTCAAAGTGGAACAACTGTTCTCAAGGTCGACAACTCGCTGGTTAAGGTCCTCTGCAGAAAGTTCCAGGGACAAGACACATTGATCATGGTCCTCCACTGTAAGCTTAATTTGGCCTAGCTTTGAGTCGAGCCGACCAAACAAAGTTCTAAACTCGGTGGCTAGTGCCTCTCTGTGTTGCTCGATCAGCGTGGTAATAGCTTCCAAGCTAACGTCAGCATCCTCCTTTGTGCTCGACCTTGTACCCTTCGAAGCCTTTTAGGGAGACGGCAACACTTACTCTAACGAAATGTCAGACGAGTAAAAAAAAGCTGATTTCGTTCTGGTGTAAAAGTTAGTGGGCGGAATGTTGTGAAAATGTAAAGTTTATCGGAGCACTCGCTTAGTGCGTCTACTCCATCTACTTCTCTAACCGGAAGGCCCGTCATCCAAATTATTAATGGAGATAACAAACAGTGCACCCAGCACAAATTCATGCAGCACACCACTGGTCACAAGCCGCTAGTCAATAAAATAAACCTTCGCTTCGACCCCCTGACACCTTCCACCAGGCCAAATTTGAACCCAGTTGATTAGCGTACTCTGGATTCCATGCGATCTAATCATCTGGACTAATGTACCATGCAAGACTAGGGTGGCACGGTGGCACAGCAGCAGAGTTGCTGCCTTACAGCAGTTGCAGCGCCAGAGACCTGGGTTTGATCACGACTACGGGTGCTGTCTGTACGGAGTTTGTACTTTCTCCCTGTGACTGCTTAGGTTTTCTCCGAGATCTTCACTTTTCTCCCACATTCAAAAGATGTACAGGTATAACCATATAACCATATAACAATTACAGCACGGAAACAGGCCATCTCGGCCCTACAAGTCCATGCCGAACATGGTAGGTAATTGGCTTGGTTTATGTGTAAAATAGTCCCTGATGTGTGTAGGATAGTGTTAATGTGCGCGGATCGCTGGTCAGTGCGCACTAGGTGGGCCAAAGGGTCTATTTCCGCTCTGTATCTCTAAACAAAATAAACTAAAAGGACCTACAATCCAGATAGACAACATCCATTACCCTGTCCTCATCAATTCTCTCACTGACCTTTTCAAAAAAAATTGTGAATCATGATTTCCCATCTACAAAACTGTGCTGACTATCCCTGATTAGTCCATGCTTATCCAGTAGATCCTGGTAGATCCTGTCCCTCAGAATCTTCCCGATTAATTTATCTACCATTTATGTCAGACTCACAGACCTGATGTTCCCTGGCTTGTCCTACCAGCCCTTCTTATGTAATAGTACAATAGTCAATCTCCAGTCTTCCCATACCCCCTCCATGGCTAAAAATGCGGAATTTATTTCTGCCAGGGCCCTAACATTTTCTTCTCTTATCATATAGTATATGATGGCATGACAGGAACAGTTCTGGTCAACAGCAAAACTTCTGCACCTTTCGACATCTCCAATGGTCCTGGCCCTTATACTCTTCGACCTATTTTTCAACTGCGTCCTGAGTCACGCACTCCAGGACTTCGACCGTGGCATGTACCTGAAGTATCGTTTGGACGGATCCCCTTTTGACCTTCGACAACAGAACGCCAAAATGAAGACGCATGAACGGCTCATTCTCAAAGCCCTTTTTGCAGATGACTACGCCCTCATGGCTCATGAGGAATCTGCCCTCCAGTTCATTGAGATCAAATTTGCGGGAGCAGCACAGGCTTTCGGTCTGACAATCTGCCTCAGCAAAATGGAAGTCATCCAACAGCCGGCTCCAGACTCTGCAGCACCGCACCCAATTGACAGCACACAATTGGAAGCCATTGACTTCTTCAAATGCTTGGGAAGTGTTATATCACCTGATGGCTCCCAAGACATGGAAATCTCAATGAGAATCAGCAAAGCCAGTTAAGCACTTGGACGACTGCGTACATGAGTGTTGAACAACACAACATCAAGCTGTCAAATGAGCTCAAAGTCTACAATGCAGTTTTGCTTCCAAGCCTGCTCTATGACTGTGAAATGTATAGGAATCACATCCGTCAACTTGAGAAGTTCCATATGCGCTCGTTACGGTCCATCATGTGTATTTGCTAGCAGAAAAAACATAGAAGTATTGGACAGATCCAGCTTCACAAGCATCAAGGCAATGATCATCAAAGCACAGCTTCGATGAACTGGGCACGTCATCAGGATGGATGAAACCCGAATGCTTCGACAGGTCTTCTACTGCGTGCTCTCCCAGGGACAAAGGAACTGTGGGCGTCCCAGGAAGTGGTACAAAGATTGCGTCAAGGACCATCTCCACTATTGTGGTCTTGCTCCCAAGCAACTGGAAGCCTCCGCCAGTGACAAACATGCTGGCATGCAGCAGTGCGAACAGTAGCGAGCAGCTTTGAGGTGTGCCGCCTAGAGTGACTTACAAAAGCCAGGGAGAGGAGGAAGGCTGCCACCCAGAACCCGCCAGCATTGACCTTCATCTGCCCCAGCTGTCCTCGAGTGTGCGGTTCACAAATTGGACGTGTGTCATGTCAGAACTCACCAGCATTGAGACTGCACAATCCGCCATCGTTGTAACCACTATGATGGAAGCACTAAAGGAGGAATTTGGTAGGTCAAGCAACATCTGTGGAGGCCATGGGATTGTCGGTGTTTCTGGTCGAGACCCTGCATTAGGACAGAGAGTGTAGAAAAAAGTGTGATATGGGAATGCACTGACACGGCTTTAATGTGTATTATATGTTGCAGTTAATTTGCCCAGCAAGAATAATTAAAATGTAAATTTCTGCTCACATTCCCTGATGACCAGAGAGAATGCATTTGACATGGTTGTAGAGAGCGATTATTGAGATAGATTAGTAATACTAACAACCAACACTCACATGATTAAACAGATTCCCTGTAAATTAAGGTTCATTCAAAACAAATATCTCAGGCAGATTTTACACCATGAAGCAAATAGTTAAACTTCAAAAGCAGCACCAGGACTGCCCGAAAAGCAATTAGCTGCATAGCAACCAAATCTCCTGACATATTTTAGCAGAAAGGCTTTTAATCCATATTGTAGTAAGTTATTCTTACTACTTCAGAAATTTACAAAATCTAGTTATGTCCTCCAGATGTTCAGTGGGTAAATCATAGCTGGGGGACTGCATCATCTGACACTCACATCCTGTGTGGTTGGACAGCACATTCATTTTCAAGAGGTTCTATCAGCAAACCATCACTGTGCATTTATATAACCATATAACCATATAACAATTACAGCAGGGAAACAGGCCATCTCGGCCCTGCAAGTCTGTGCCGAACAATCGTTTTTTTTTTAAATGATACCTTAGTCCCATCCACACCACTGCCTCTCTGCACTCATACCATAACCCTCCATTCCCTTCCACATCATCCATATGCCTATCCAATTTGCGCTCCATTTTTTAAATGATACCAACCAAACCGCCTCCAACCCTTCCACTGGAAGCTCATTCCACACCCCTACCACTCTCTGAGTAAAGAAGTTCCCCCTCATGTTACCCCTAAACTTCTGTCCCTTAATTCTGAAGTCATGTCCTCTTGTTTGAATCTTCCCTATTCTCAAAGGGAAAAACCTGTCCACATCAACTCTGTCTATCCCTCTCATCATTTTAAAGACCTCTATCAAGTCCCACCTTAACCTTCTGCGCTCCAGAGAATAAAGACCTAACTTATTCAACCTATCTCTGTAACTTAGTTGTTGAAACCCAGGCACCATTCTAGTAAATCTCCTCTGTACTCTCTCTATTTTGTTGACATCCTTCCTATAATTTTGGGCGATGTTCCCAGCGGTTGGATCAAAGGCTCCAGGGTAAATGGGTGGGCTGAAATTGGCTTGAGCATAACATGTAAATACGGGCCCTGTGTGTGGTAGGATGGTGTTAAGGGGCGGGGGATTGGAGATGGTCGGCGTGGGACACCATACTCCAGATTTGGTCTCACCAATGCCTTGTACAATTTTAACATTACATCCCAGCTTCTATACTCAATGCTCTGATTTATAAAGGCTAGCATACCAAAAGCTTTCTTTACCACCCTATCTATCTGAGATTCCACCTTCAAGGAACTATGCACGGTTATTCCCAGATCCCTCAGTTCAACTGTATTCTTCAATTCCCTACCATTTACCATGTACGTCCTATTTTGATTTGTCCTGCCAAGGTGTAGCACCTCACATTTATCCAAATTTGTCCAATTTGACCAGATATCTTATTTAAGTCCTGGCTGGGCCATGATGAAACTAGCCTACAATCTAGTTTCTACCCAACATCATAAGAAGAATAGATTGGATAAATGCACTGTCAATTCCCAGGGTAAGGGAATCGAAAACCAGAGGACATAGGCTTAATGACATGGTGGCGCAGCGGTAGATATGCTGCCTACAGCGCTTGCAGCGCCGGTGACCCGGATACGATCCCGACTACGGGTGCTGGCTGTATTGAGTTTGTACATTCTCCCTGTGACCTTCGTGGGTTGTCTCCAAGATCTTCGGTTTCCTCCCACACTCCAAAGACATGCAGGTTTGTAGGTTAATTGGCTTGGTATAAATGTATATTGGCCCTTGTGTGTGTAGGGTGGTGTTAATGTGCGGGGATCGCTGGTCGGCGTGGACCCTGTGGGCTGAAAGGCCTGTTTCAGCGCTGTATCTCTAATTTAAACTAAAAAAATGTTGGGGGTGGGAAGATTTAATAGGAACCTGAAGGGTAACTTTTTCACACAAAGGGTGGTGGGTTTATGGAACAAGCTGCTGGAGGAGGTAGTTGAGACTGGTGCTATCACAACATTTAAGAAACTTTTAAACAGGTACGTGAATAGAACATGTTTAGAGGATATGGGCCAAACATAAGCAGGTGGGAGCAGTGTAGATGAGAGGGTTAGACTGAAGGGCCTGTTTCCACACTGTATGATTCAATATCTCTATGACTATGACACCCACTCAGACTTGTAAATTCCATGTGCAAAGGCCGGTTAAGCTGATTCTCTGCATACAAGAAGTTCAAAGGTTCTTTATTAGTCACATACACCAATTGGTGTAGTGAAATGCGTATTACCATTGCAACACATATAAAAAAAGAATACAACATAACAATAATAAAGACATTTAAACATAAAAAACATCCTCCCACAATGGCCCCCATTATGAGGGAAGGCACAAAGTCCAGTCCCCATCCCCATGTCCACCCATATTCGGGCCTATTAGGATGAAACACCCTTTGAGGCAGGATGGCACTAAGTGATCCATGGTTGTGGTCTTGATACTCATGCTTTTGATATTGCTTTATTAATGCACACTGAGATATAGTGAAAAACTGGGTGCTAGCCAATGAAATCATAACCAAAGCTCAAAATGAGGTTGATTGGAAGATTGGGAAAACTACACATTAGTTTATGGGAGGACCATTCAAAAGTTGATTATAGTGGGGAAGACGTTGTTTGTGAATCTGGTGGTACATGCTTTAAAGATTTTGTATCTTCAATCCAATGGGGGAGGAAAAAAGAGGGAATAACCGGAGGGAAATTGGCCCTTGATTATGTTAGGCGCAAAGTAGAAGTGAGGGCGAAGAGACTGGTTTGTGCGATGGACTGCGCAATGTCCAAAATTCTGCAATTTCTTGCAGTCATGGCCATTGACAGATTTGATAGTGAGAAATATTTAAAGCCTATTACTTAAAAAGTACAGTAATTAAAACATGTTCATATCTATGTATTGAACAAAAATTGCCTTAAAGTGCTCTCAAATATATATTTTTAAATGAAGTAAAATAATGTTATTCAAAGACTACCACCCTTTCTCAAAAGGGTTGGTGTTCCCATTCACACAAATGGGGTTCATATTCCAGCCAGCCCCAGACTAAAGTTGGTAGCCTGGATATGAAGCATATTCAGCCCCTCTCACCAGCTCTTGAATGCATTGGCATGAAGCTCAATAATGAATCACATGGTTGAGCAGCAGGCCATATGCATTGACCGAGCATGCATGGTGTCTAGAGTGAACTGAATCAGGAACAGCTGGCAAATGCAATTCCTACAGAATCGCCAGCTGCCAGTCACCATGGGGCAGCCCAATGAATATAAGTTTATTAGCTAAGGTAAAAATCAACTTGCTTATGCCATAAAATAAGTACTATCAGTCAACTAAAGCTGAAATGTTGAAATAAAGTCACCAATTAGGGATGTAAAAGAATGTGATTAAAAGATTAGATTCCATTATTCACTCCCTGGCTGAATAGTTCAATCAACATGACCGCAACTTATTAATAAATAAACATTTCACTTACTGCAATCCAAGAGGTTAGATATTCACCTAGCAAGTAAAAGGGATTATCGGTTATTGCAGTTTTGCATTGCATTTTGAAGGAAAGGATCAATTTAGCATAAAAGTCATTGGTTTCCACAGCATTTTGCAGTTGACATTCATACAATGATAGTGAACCAGCTATCTGTACTAATATTTCCATCTTACAAGGGAATGTGTTGTCAGGTTTTTTGGAGTTAAGTGCTGTCAAGCCTGTGACTCATTTTACTTGTTTACTGGTCAATGCTCATATTTTTCATCTGTATGATTTTCCGTTATTATGTTCCTTTCAATATAATCTTTGTTATTTTCCACTTTTGATATTCTCCAATCAATATTTCTTTGAGGTTTTTATTTCCCAGCCTTTGTGTTCTCTTCAGCTATATTCCACTTTACTACCCATAGCCCCAACAGCTGAGCTAAATTAAAACAAAATGCCAATTTATATTGAGTCAGCAGATCAGAAATAAAATCAAAGCACAGCTGCTATCAGAATTCATGCCTGGATTTAAACTGAAAGAAAGTTATTGATAATAAAGTTTATTTAATTATTGTGAATTCATATAAATAAGTAAGAAAAAGAAGTGAGAGATTCAGCAAAAAATAAATGAAGTTCAACAGGTCATTGAAAGATGCCTTATCTTACAAAATGATTTCTCGTAATTTGTAGAGGTAGCTCGCATCAACTCAACATGCTCTATATGTCCAGCTTTTTCTATTTTTGTTTCATATTTCCAAAATCTGCAGTTTTTTTCTAAATTTCTCATAACCCACTTGTTCCTAGTCTTCACAAGCCATTTATATTTCACTCTCACTCATTTTCCTATTTTTTTAAGTCAGTCCACTAATCCAATACCCAACTTGTTCCCACTCTCAATATCTATCTAACAATCACATTCCATCAAAGCCTCAGACTCTGATCCATCTTTCTCACATTTGGCCATTATGCAGGGTAGAAGCTGTTCCTGAATCTGGTGATGTGTTTTTTTCAAACTGTGTGATGGAAGAGGAGATAAGTGGGAATGACCCAGGTGTAAATGGTCCTTGATTATGGTGTCTGTTTTCCAAATGTTTTTATGCCTATTGGGAAAATGAAGCCAACTCCATAGGGTGTATACACATATACTACCATTTTAACATTTAGTACCAAAGATTCAAAACAGTTTTTTTTGTCTGTGAGTTGAAATGGGTTGAGTGGTGCAATGCAAATAATGAGAATAAAGGGCATGTACTGTAGTTTTAATTGATGGTGTTCTAAGTAAGAATTGGTTATCCTCATGCAAGATGTACAAAAAGATTGGAGGTGCAACAAGTAATTTTGGAGGCAATCAGAGTGCCGCCTTTTATTGCAAAGGGACGGCAAAATGTTTTATTTACAGTAAAACCATTTTTAATTACAGTTATGTGTTCCTTGATTATCGAATAAACATTACCCAAACTTCCTGTGAAATAGTTGGGTTCAATAATCAGTTGCAAGCTCAGCTTTTTTTTCGAAAGGGATCCCCATCATGAAACGGAAATTACAGATTGATGCTTTGTAATAAATATAGTTTATCTAATAGCACCCTTCACTGAATAAACATAGCCCAAATTATTTTGGAGAACATTCCAACTGCCCTTATCTATTTTAATCCTACAATAAAGATTCTTACGACAGTGTGCCTGTGCTCTGCATAGTGGTTATATTATAATTTCATACAGTATACTTAACCTATTCATTAAAAATAACTACTCCTGAACCATTAGCACATTGACAAGAGTCAGTAATGGAACACATAATGATGCATTCAAATAAAATTGCAAAGGTTCGTGGCTACTGTACATGTAATTAATGATTGTGTATGCCTTTTTAACTGTATACACCCTGGGATAATTTATGCAGACCATAATTTCTCCTGGGTTCTCACTTTATTTCTTCTACGTGAGACGAATACATATAATGCTAACTTGATTGTCTCATAATCATTCTCTCTCTGGGATATGTGTCAGTGCCTTAATGCTCTCGGCAATTGTCTTTCTCCCCTATGCCACATTAAACATATTGTGTTGAGGAATTGTCAAATAACAGTGCACGTGAGAGATCCTTTCTTTAGTGAAAACTCACCATGCATTTCCACCAGCTGGTTGTTTGACCTGTGATTATTGCAATTGTACATACACAGCTGTTTCCCACTTTCATGCTACACAAAGCCAAATATTGGGTTTCAGATAACTTTAACATTGGTGAGCTGCCAGAGATCACTTTAAATATTCATCCTATTGATTCCAATATGACCAGTTATACTTAGGTCAGCAAAGACAGTTTACTTAAGATGTCGATAGGCAGGACACAATTTTTTCCAAGAGAGGTTTTTACGTAGCTGTTTGAGTTACATTTTGGGGATATTAAGCAAAGGCAATTTAATCCTATCCAAAAATAAAGTGGAAATCTCTCTCATTATCTGTTGATGGAATTTCCACCTGATTGGGACAATGGAATAGAACTTGCCATTTCATATAATTTACGAAGGCTGGGAAGACTTAACATTGTAATGCAATTTGCAAAATGATTGTGAATAACATTCTGAATTGGTCCGTTATTAACATATTTTATTTCATTATTTTAAGGAACATTCATGTCCTAGAAACTTATTTCACCTCTTATTGAACTGACAGGACAGTAAATGATTCATATGACAAATAGCAGATACTTTTTAAGGCCACGTTTTTCAAACAAGGAATGCATGTAATACTTATACGTAGGCTAAAATTCCATAGGACACTGAAAATACCTATCCTTCATACCTGTTAATGTTTAAGTTTTTAGGTCTTATTCAACTTTTATGGGAAAGATGTTATCAAGCTCGAAAGGGTGCAGAGAATATTGACAAGGATGTTGCCAGGACTTGAGGCCCTGAGCTAGAGAGGTTGAGCAGGCTAGGATTATCCATTGGAGCACAGGAGGATGAGGGATGATCTTATAGAGGTGTACAAAATCATGAGAGCAACATATTGTTAAATGCACAGAGTCTCTTGCCCAGAATAATGGAATCAAGAAAACCAGAGGACATAGGTTTGAGGTGAGGAGGGGAAAATGTAATAGGAACTTGAGGGGAAACTTTATTACACAAAATATGTTTGATGCATGGAACAAGGTGCCAGAGGAGGTAGTTCAGGCAGGTACTATTGTACAGTTTAAGAAAAGTTTAAATAGGTACATGGATAGGACAGATTTAGAGGGATATGGGCCATTCACAGGTAGGTGGGAACAGTGTATGCAGAACATGTTGGTTGATGTGGACAACTTGGGCCGAAGGGCCTACTTCCACACTGTATAAATGTATTCACTGTTGGAGACTGATCAAAAACAATGCTAACTCTTTTACCCAGTTATTCCCTCTCCTTACTACACATACATGTACAGGTTAATTTTTGATAATGAACCACACACATATGTTCCAAAATCCAGCCTTTCTTGAACTGCCTCAAACTTTGGCTGATTTTCACATTTATTTTGAGCATTGTCAAAGAATGTTACCATAGTACCTTCAAATTCAGTGTATCTGATAAACTCTGTGTCAAGTACTCCAGAATGAATACTCACATCATTTTGCTTAGGGTAGTTTATAATAAAATCCACATTCTAGTTTTCTTAGCCAAGTTTAAAATTGATGATCGTAAATCAATCTATGATTGTTTGTCCATACAATAGCGTATTAGGTGAAATATCTTTGCAAGTTTGTCTAATTTATATTTGATTTGTATACGGAGTATGTCTCAATCTTCCAAGTTGCACGGTTTAGGACGTGTCCCACTTAGGCAATTTTTCAGCGACTGTCAAGTTTGCGTCACTCGCCTGAAAAACCGGGAACTCAGAGTGGAACACACACACACACACACACACACACACACACACACACACACGCAAAAAACACATCACAAAGGCGGGGGCCAGGGAAAGCGGGGATGCGCTGTCTGAAATTCACATGGTGCACAGCCAAGGTGATACAGACACACACCGCGATGAACAGGAAAGTTAAGACGGCTAGCACAGTGTACGGTAAGTCCTTTAAAAGAGGGGGGAGGTGGGGGCAGGGGAGAAGGGGGGAGAAGGAGTGGGGGAGAAGGGGGGAGAAGGAGTGGAGACTTTTAAGAAGCCAGACAACTTTTAATAAGCCAGAGATACACAGCTGTGAAGTTTGGCGGGCATTTAACATTACGGGTCGGCTATCCTTGGTTCTGAAAACTCGTGCTTACATTTTTTTCCCCAATAAGCCAATGAAAATGCGATGAGCAAAGGTGATTAACTAAAACTATCTACGACTACCTCGACTATCCATAAGTACATGGCGACTTCACTACAACTGCACCTATGACTACAGGATTATCGATTTTCTCCATGGCAACCAATTTTTGGTTGCAGAAAATTTTCAACATGTTGAAAAATTTGCGCCGACCATACTGAGGCCGCGACTAGTTCACAGAATGCGGGAACTCCTCGCGACCATGAAGGAGACTCACCAGAGACCACCAGCAAACATGTGGTAACCATGTGGTGATAATGAGGCGCGTGCAGTCATCTGCACTTGCCTAAAAAGTCGCCTAAGTGGGACAGGCCCTTTTCGTTCCCAAGATTTTAAATGAGGTATGTGTGTGCCGAGTAGTTTGCTTTTGTTTTAAACTTTATTAGATGGACAATCATTCTAGCAAACAACAAATAAGAGAAAAAAATATTCTCAACAGGTAATTGGTTTAGAAGACAGATATAGACAAATGACTTTTGAGTACTGCATCTTCTTCTACACAACTGATTTTTTTCTCTTGAACCACAATCCAATGTCAGAATATTAGTTAAAGTCCAGTTACTGAGTTTCAACCAGGTTGGGCCCTTATACTTACAACTATTTATCTTTGCAATCCTTAGTGAAATGTGATAGTTAACTGGATCTCAGCAGCTTCAACACCTTTGTCCATCTGCCGACTAAAACAGGGGGCTTTTCTATTGCCACTAATGTTTGACCCAATATCCTGTAAGTCACCGGGGAAAATCAGCCTGTTCCAGGAAATTGTTACATGACCCTCCTCCACAATTGGTTTGCCATTGTAATTTTCTAACAACTAAAGTCTTAAAAGCTGGGGGGTTTTCATCATTGTGCCCTGTGTGCTTCTCCTTGATTAGTTGCAAAGCACCCTTTTCTGATGGATCCTGTAAGCTCCATTTTCTACAGCAGAAACAATTACTTTAATCAAAGACATGTAATTTTCCTTGCTTATCAAATAATGGTTAAACTTTCAGCTTTCATTTTTTGAGCAGGTATGATTCTATGGTCAACTTTAACCACATTATTTAATCAAAGTGCAAATTTGTTCATTTGTTCTTTTTTATATTTACATATATAAAAGCAAATTAGCTTATTTCTAACAACAATTTGAGGAAAAGTGTCATCACAATTTTCTAGATGTTGTACATCTAAGATGTACAACAAATACTGATGTGAGTTGTATTCATCTCCTGGGAATGAGCTAAAATACCAGACGTCTGTCGGCATGTGCAATAGGTTAATTGAATGAATGCTCACAACAAGAAGGAAACTTTATATCAGTTATACAAAAGTTTTACATATCCTTTTTAGGAAAGGAATGTTTATCATTCGAGAGGATTGAGTGCACACTCTCCAGAATGATATCAGAGTTCTGAGAGTTGTGTTCTTGGTTTTCAACATTGACATAGATTTTCTGTTTATATACATTAATGGACAGAAAAACAGGAGTTGGAGCCATGCTCGTAAAAAAAATGGGCACACATTGCCTGGGCAGCCACACATGTGTGAATTTGACAATGTAAGAATCTTCTCTAAATATAAATCACTATCAGTCAAAAAAATTGCAAATTTAAGCAATTTTGATGTTTTCCTGTCTAAAACTACAGCCTCAAAATTGATTTGGAAAATATCACTTTTTTAACTAAATATTTGCAACCAAATTGTTACTTTCTACACAAAGGGACACAATTCAAAATACAGATTTTTATCATGCCTATATTAATTCAATAATTAATTGAAAGTAAAGTTTTGAAAATTCACAAGACTACAGGAAAATTGTAGACTACAGGACTACCTCAAGCCTGCCCCATGGTTCAAAATGGTTGTGGGTGATCTATGGAGAGCTCAAACCGTTGTCTGCACCAATTCCTCATAATCTTCAATTCCTCAATCTTTCAAATATTAATCTATCTCCTTTAAATATATTTAATAATTTGGCCATGCTGCCCTTGGGAGCAGAACATTACAGAAATTTGTTACCCTCTGTGAGGAAACATTTCAATGGACCGCAGTTTTAAATGTCAGCCCCATATTTTGTCACTATGTCCCTGTGTTTGTGACTCAAATGAAAGCATTGTAGCATCTACCCTGTAAAGCCCCCTTAGAATTTTGTATGTTTGAATTAGTTCATTAGGCCATAAGGAATAGTAGAATTAGGCCATTTGGCGCATCAAGTCTACACCAATCAATCATGGCTAATCTATCTCTCCGTCCTAACCCCATTCTCCTGCCTTCTCCCCATTCCTCCTTCATTCCTCATTCATCTAATATACAATAAAGACAATCCCAAAGTGTCCAGCTTCTCTTGATGTGACAACACTCTGATTCCAGTAATAGGCCTATAACCTCATTTGGACTGCCTCTAATGCATATGTCTTTGTTTTAGATAAGGTGATAAAAACTATGCACAGGAATGCTGGTCTTGCCTCAACAACACCCAGTAACAAAACCTTCCAGCTCTTAAACTCCAACACCTCTGCAATAAAGACCAGCATGCTTTTTCATTCTTAAATTTTAATTTGACCTGCTTGTTTTTAATTATGACTCATTCACATGGACACTGATGGCTGGTTCTTTAATGGCACTGGGCATGTACTCGCAGGAGTTTAGAAGAATGAGGGGTTACCTCATTGAAACGTACCGAAAGTGAAAGACTTGGATAGAGTGGATGTGGAGAGAATGTTTCCACTCGTATGAGAGTCTAAGACTAGAGGTCAAAGCCTCAGAATTAAAGGATGTTCCTTTAGGAAGGAGATGAAGAAGAAGGGGCGTAATTTACTCTGAGCGAACAGAACACCAGACTCCGGTAAGACCAGAGGTGGAGGTCTGTGCATTTATGTAAATAAAGCATGGTGCATGGACTTCACCATCATGGAGAGTCACTGCTCAGCTAACCTAGAGTTCCTCTTGGTTAGATGTAGATCGTTCTGCCCAGAGAGTTTACCTCCACTGTTGTGACTGCAGCCTATATTCCTCCTGATGCTAATGCCAAGCTTGCAATGAAAGAGCTGCATACTGCTATTAGCAAACAACAGACTCACAACCCCGAGGCAGCCTTCATTGTTGCGGGTGACTTCAATCACTCCAACCTGAAGACTGTTTTCCCCAAATTCCACCAACATGTCTCCTTCGCCACTAGCGAAGACATGACACTGGACAAAGTCTACACTAGCATGGCTGAAGCTTACAAAGCCGTCCCCCTCCCCCACCTTGGTCAGTCTGATCACCTCTCATTGTTCCTGCTCCCAAAGTACTCCCCACTCATCAGACTGGTTAAACCCACTGTGAGGACAGTTAAAGTCTGGTCAGAGGAGGAGGACTCCACACTTCAGCAGTGTTTTGGAAACACTGACTAGAAGGCATTTGAAGCCCAAGCCACCTTTGACTCCCACACGGACATTGATTCCTATACATCCTCTGTTCTGGACTTTATAAACTCCACCATCAACAGTGTCACCTCCCTCAAACGGGTGACCATATTCCCGAATCAGAAGCCATGGATGAACAGCGAGGTCAGGCTACTGCTGAAAGCACGGGACACCACTTTCAGGTCAGGCGATGCCCGAGCCTACAGTTCATCCAGGGCTAACCTGAAGAGGGGCATCAAGAAGGCCAAGCACTGCCATAAGCTCAGGATTGAGGAGCACTTCAACAACAACTCCGATCCCCGACGCATGTGGCAAGGCATCCAGGCCATCACGGACTATAGACCCACCATCACCACCCCCACATCCAGCAACGCCTCCTTATTTGAGGAGCTTAACCATTTCTATGGCCATTTCAACAGGGACAATCTAGAGATGGCCATCAAGGCTGTGCTCCCTGCCGATCACCAGCCCTTCACACTCATCCCCTACGATGTGTATGTGGCACTGAGTAGGACTAATGCATGTAAGGCTGCTGGCCCTGACGGCATCCCCGGGCGCGTGCTCAGTGCCTGTGCTGTGCAGCTGACAGACGTCATGACTAACATCTTCAACCTGTCACTTGCCCAAGCAGTTGTGCCCACATGCCTTAAAACCACCTCCATCATGCCAGTGCCAAAACACTCCACTGCGGCAAGCCTCAACGACTTCTGCCCAGTTGCACTTACTCCCATCATTCCCAAGTGCTTCGAGAGGCTGTCCTGGCACACCTCAAAAGCTGCCTACCCCCCACACTGGATCCCTATCAGTTTGCCTACCGCAAGAACAGGAGTACGGAGGATACCATCTCAACGGCATTTCACTCCGCCCTCTCCCACCTCGACAACAGAGACACTTATGTAAGAATGCTGTTCGTCGATTACAGCTCAGCATTCAACACCATTATACCCTCTAAACTGATCACCAAACTCGGTGACCTGGGCATCGGCCCCTCCCTCTGCAACTGGATACTGGACTTTCTAACCAACAGACCCCAGTCTGTTAGATTAGACAAGCACACCTCTTCAACCCTCACCCTGAACACTGGCGTTCCACAAGGCTGTGTGCTGAGCCCCCTCCTCTACTCCCACTTTACCTACGTCTACACGCCTGTACATGGTACTAACACCATCATCAAGTATGCAGATGATACAACGGTGATTGGCCTCAGCGGCAACAACGATGAGTCGGCCTATAGGGAGGAGGCCCAGCTCCTAGCAGCACGGTGCGCTGACAACAACCTGGCCCTTAACTCCAAGAAGACCAAGGAGCTCATTGTAGACTTCAGGAAGTCCAGGGGCGGCACGCACACCCCCATCCACGTTAACGGGACGGAGGTGGAACGTGTTTCCAGCTTCAGGTTCCTGGGGGTCAACATCTCCGATGACCTCTCTTGGACCCACAATACCTCAACTCTGATCAAGAAGGCTCACCAGCGTCTCTTCTTCCTGAGGAGACTGAAGAAGGTCCATCTGTCTCCTCAGATCCTGGTGAACTTCTACTGCTGCACCATCGAGAGCATCCTTACCAACTGCATCACAGTATGGTATGGCAACTGCTCTGTCTCCGACCGGAAAGCACTGCAGAGGGTGGTGAAAATTGTCCAACGCATCACCGGTTCCTCACTCCCCTCCATTGAGTCTGTCCAAAGCAAGCGTTGTCTGCGGAGGGCGCTCAGCATCGCCAAGGACTGCTCTCACCCCAACCATAGACTGTTTACCCTCCTACCATCTGGGAGGCGCTACAGGTCTCTCCTTTGCCGGACCAGCAGGTCCAGGAACAGCTTCTTCCCTGCGGCTGTCACACTACTCAACACTGTACCTCGGTGATTGCCAATCACTCCCCCCCGGACACTCCTCCCACCAGGAAAACACTATGACTGTATTCATGTAAATAGGTGTAATTATTGCTCATATTCTATGTCGCTCTTCCAGGGAGATGTTAACTGCATTTCGTTGTCTCTGTACTGTACACTGACAATGCCAATTAAAGTTTAAGCTGAATCTGAATCTGAATCTGAAGTTCTTTAGTCAGATGGTGGTGAACCTGTGGAATTATCTGCCACAGAAAGTTGTGGAGGCCAAGTCTTATGGATATTTTTAAGGCAGAGTTAGATAGATTCTTGATTAGTACGTGTGTCAGGGGTTATGGGGAGAACACAGGAGAATGGAGTTAGGATGGAGAGATAGATCAGCCATGATTGAATGGCGGAGTGGATTGATGGGCCAAATGGCCTAATTCTGTTCCTATTACTTATGACCGAATGACCTTATGACCTTATAACCACATGTTGTTTTCCAACCATTGATAATACTACGGCACAAATTTCAAAGAGCTTTCTTATACTTCATGACAGTTTACACACCAGGAATAACTGCATTGAAAGTGTATGCACACATTAAAAAAAAACTTTATTTGCTTGGCAGAACACTTAACCTATATAAATATTGAGTTAAGGGCCTGTCCCACTTACGTGTCCTTGGCACGTAAATTACGTGACCTCGTCGTCGCGTTGAGGTGAACGGGCATCGTGTGGCCGGTCCCACTGAGATGCGTGGAGGGGTATGGAGTTGTGCGCGACATCGCGCGGGGCTCCAAAATTTTTGTAGTGAACTAAATCTTTGCCCGCCAACGGCCTATCGCGTAACTGGCGCCCAAAGTGGGACAGGCCCAAGACCCTGGCGCGACGCAATGTCTCACCTCCAACAGCAGCAGAAGCAGGCAAACGATCAATAAACTCAGCCTGGGGCTCACGGCTGTTGCGGTCCAGATCCGCCCCCACTTCTACTCCCAGAGCGGGGCCTAGAAAATTGAAGATGGACACAAAATGCAGGAGTAACTCAGCGAGACTGGCAGCATCTCTGGAGAGAAGCAATGGGTGAAGTTTCGGGTCAAGACCCTGCTTTCAGACTGAAGAAGGGTCTCGACACGAAACATCATCCATTGATTTTAAAGATAAGACGGCAAGGGGATATACCAAACACCTAACTTGCTGAAATTTAAGATGCAAGTTCTTTTCAGCTTCATTTTTTTTTAAATTCATTCAAGGGACACGGGTCTTCACAGGCTGAGGCAAGATTTAATTGTATATCCTTAATTCCGTATGATAAGGTGGTGATGAGTTGCTTTCTTGAACCGCTATAGTCCTTGAGATGTGGGTATAACCCTAATGCTTATATTTTCTAAGCTTTAATGTGAAGAGTTAACACAATTAGTAGCAGGAGCATTATCATAGTACAATTTCTTTGAGGGCATAGATAGCAGAAATATATGAGAAAATTATGTCATTTTGTAAAGAAAACAAGTTTAGTTTTCTGTCTAAAAATCAGACGCTAGGAGAAACCTCCAAGGGCAGAAAGCTTGCATGTAAACAGCAGCTGTGAGCACCTTACAGACAAATGATAGTCCTTCGGAGACAATATATTACAGAGGTCCACAGTACAAGGTTAATTCAGATTGGATTATAGAAACAAACCATTGTACACTGTGAAATAGGTCATTGTGCATAATAAACACATGACCATTCCCATCAAAAGAGACAACAAGAGAAGCTACTTGTTGTAAAGGAGGTAACTTGGGCCCTCATACCAACCAAACAGTTAAGGATAATCTTGAAAGAAAGGTCGAACGAGATATTAGTTAATTGCACAGCCTAAGGAAAGATATCTATGTGCTGGAAGGAGTGCAGCAAAGGTTCACCAGGTTGATTTCTGGATTCACAAGTACAAGATACAACATACAAGATACAAGATAGATTTATTCGTCACATGTGCCAGATGGCACAGTGAATTGAAATTCCCATACAGTCATACAATAAAAATAAAGGACACAACACACGATAGAATTTAACATAAAACATCCCCACACAGCAGAATCAGAGTTTCCCACTGTGCGGGAAGGCACCAAAGTCAGTCTATTATAGTGTATTATATGAAGAGCGATTAAACAGATTGGGATATACTTTCTTGAGGCAGTCTTATTAAAGCTTACAAAATCCTCATAAGTCTTGACAGAGTGAATGTAAAGTTGATGTGTTCTCGGGCTTCGATAACTCATTCCAGGGGGGTCACACAATCAAAATGAAGGGTGAGATATTCAGGATGCAAATGAAAAGAAACTTCTTTAACAGTGAGAATCAAGTCCTTGAGATTCTCCACCCAAGACTATTGTGGAGACAGTTGCCTCCCCAACAAGCTTAATGCATTCTGTGTTTGTCTTGAACAAAAGGTCGGTGGAAGGACGTCAACTGCCCCATCAGCCTCCACTCTGTGGTCCAGTAGCCACGGTCACTGTAGCAGATGTAAGATCGGCCTTCCTGCGAGTGAATCTGTGGAATGCAACTGGCCAGGATGGAGTCCCTGACCATGTCCTCAGGATCTTTATGGACTAGCTGGCAGGAGTACTCATGGATATATTTAAACCCTCACTACTCCATTCACACCTGCTTTAAAAAAAACCCACTGCCATCCCAGTAGCAAAGTGTAACCTTAATGACTACCATCCATTGGCTCTGGCATCCACCATCATGAAGTACTTCAAAAGACTGTTCATGGTGCATGTTAATTATAGTTTCCCAGGCAACCTTGATCTACAGCAGTTTGTCTAATGTCACAGCAGGTCTAAGGCCATCTCTCTGGCCTTACACCTGTCACTGGAACATCTAGCTAACAGAGACACCCAACTCAGACTGCTGTTTATTGATTATAATACTACACTCATTACCATAATCCCATGCAAACACATCTCCAAATTCCTGGACATAGGAGTCAACCCAGTGCACTGCCACTGGATCGTTGACTTTCTTCCCCATAGACCACAATCAGTGAAGATAGCTGACAATATATCCTCCACAATGATTCCCAACACCAGTGCCCAGCAAGAATGTGTTCTCAACCCCTTACTTTACTCCCAGTACACACATATCTATGGGGCCAAATTCTACTCACTGTACTCTACTAAATGCATCCACACATTTGCAGATTACACCATTTTAATGGGCCAGATCTCAGACATGAATGGTGTTGAGTACAAGGTGGAGACAGAGAGCTTAGAAGCAGGTGTCAAGACAACAATCTCTCCCTCGATGTCAACCAGAGGAAGGAACTAGTAATTGACTTCAGGAAGCATGGTGGTGCACAAGTCCCAATCCGCATCAGTGGCACCACAAAGGAAATGATCGAGAGCTTCAAGGTCTGAGGCATAAATACCACCAATAATCTGTCCACGGATTGTCACCTTGTTCGTGGATTTTCACCTTGTCGTGGTGGAGAAGCTTGTGTGGACCTGAGATCCTGAGAGTGATGCCGTCTGGAGCCATGCTCCTGGTAGGGCCACCCATGGTGGTAAGGCCGAGGGGGAGGTCTCTGACAAAGAGCAATCCACCCAAGATCTGAACGGTGGAACAGGCAGAGGACGACGGCTGACCTTAGTGGAGTGTCACATTGGCTGGGAAGGTGGATTAAGGCTGCAGCAGAAAAGGGTCTCTGGTCATCTTGGATTCCATGCTGACCCAGATCTGTCAAGGAACGTGGGGAGGCTGTCTGTGCACCAGTCCCCCTACATTAAACAAAGTCACGCACAGGTGTCCTCCATATAGAGAATATTACCCTAGAGACACCCATGGTCAGCCATGTCCGAAGGGGGCCTAAGAAGAAAATTTGTCCAGCACCAACCATATTGAAGCAACGGCAAAAATAGCACACCTACACCAACTTCCTCAGGATATTAAGGAAGTTTGAGCATGTCTCCATCGATTCTTACCTATCTCTACAGATGCACCATAGCAAGCATATAATAGGTTGCATCACAGCTAGGTTTGGGAAGAGATCCACCCAACACCATTAGAAATTGCAGAGAGCTGTGGATGTATTGCCATCCATCACACAGACCTGACTCCAGGCCATTGATTCCTTATACACTTCACTCTGCCTTGGGAAAGCAGCCAACATAATCAAATAACTTTCTCCCCTCTCCCATTAGCAGAAGAGAAAAATAAATTGAAAGCACATACCACCAGACTCAACAACAGCTTATTTGCCTCTGTTGCCCGACTACTGAATGTGTCAACTAAATTGTGGTCCTGACTTCCAACCAACTTGATTACAGAAATTGGACTTTTCTCTGGAAAACCACAATGCTGCAAAATTATATTTAGCATGTTGGTAGTTTATTTCTTTGCACTACCTGTAATATTTGTGTTTGGCTCCATTGTATACATATATAATATTATTTAATATAATTGGATAGAATGTAAGTATTTTTTTAACTATATCTTGATACTTGTGATATTAATAAACCAATAAACCAGTACCAATACTTCTCATCCTTTCCACATGCGACTTTTCATGTTACAACTCATTCTCCTCCCTCCCTTTCTCCCTCCCTATTCTTTCATCTTGAACTGTCTACTTTTGATTCTTGTGCTTTGTTTAACTTCAGGTGGCCCAGGAATCCACTCCTTACACCTTTGCATTTCACAGTATGGTTCAAGTTGGTCTTGATGTTTTGTAACTCTGTACCGTGGAGCTCTTGCCCAAAGAGATGTGGCTGAGCAAGTTCCATTGGCTAATTTCATCATGATGTCCATGACAGTATCATTGTTAACAGCTGGGGAATACGATTGATTGGAATTTGGCGATAAGGCATTAAACATTTCCGCAAACATTACCACAAGGGAAATTAAAGCATCATACTGCTTTGCTTCAACCCAATAGATAGCTTTCACTAGTCCAATAAGTAGAAAATGCATTTTTTATTTAAATTTATCATGGATTTTATGCTACTACACATGACTAGTACATTAATAAAATTAACATTCACATTAATTCTGCAGTAATAATGTTTAATTTACTGCTCCTGAAAGGAATCTTTATTCTAATTAGTTGCTACCAATAAATAGTGGCTCAAAACAATTATTAGAAAATATGTGTATGGTCTGAAGGTGATATATTCTAATCATGAAATAACGACTATTGTGTGTATTCTTGTTTGCCTTGAAAATATCTATTGTTATGTCATCTCTATGAGAAAGTGGTACAAGGATATATAATTAAATGCATGTCCAAAATATAGATTAAGTATATGATACAGCCCTAGGTAATAAATCTGTCAACTTTGGCAGCAAAGAATTAGTCAGTTAGATCATTTTAGGAATTTCACTGCAGTTTGGACATACCAATTGATCTCTAAATGTCTTTCCAGGTTAGCATTGTTACATGAATAACATAGTATCAATAGTATTTACACCCCCTTTTGAAATTGAGTTCCATTGATTTCTGAATTAACTAAATTTCCTTGACTACAATACAGCGTAATTAGGGCCACTGACCAGGGATGAGTTTATGGATGAAATAAACAATACAATTCCAATAACCATTAGATAGACACAGTGCTGGAATAACTCAGTGGGTCAGGCAGCATCTCTTGGGAGATGGAAAAGGTGACGTTTCGGGTTGGGACCCTTCTTCAGACTGAAAGGCACAGGAAAAGGGCTCGAGCTATCGTGGATACATTGGTGATATTTTTCCAATGTTCTATAGACTCAGGATAAGTTCCTGTGGATTGGAGGGTAGCTAATAATAATAATAATAACTTTATTTGTTAAGTACCTTAAAAAACAACCAAAGCTGACCAAAGTGCTGTACAGAAAAAAGAAAACAAGCAACACATCATAAAACAGGCAGAACAACAGAACATACAACTAACACGAGGCGCATAAATTACATACGAAAATCCAAACAATAAATTAAAATACATAAAATACGAGTACAAACCACGCAGCAAAACCAAGCAAATAAAGTAAATAAACAATTCAACATCTTACTGGTCTACAAAGGCCACGGAGAATAGATATGTCTTCAGGAGCGACTTAAAAACAGCAAGAGAAGGGGCCTGTTTAACATGCAGAGGCAATTCATTCCACAATCTCGGAGCCAATGTTATCCCACTTTTTAAGAAAGGCGGGAGAGAGAAAACGGGGAATTATAGACCAGTTAAACTGACATCGGTGGTGGGGAAGAAGCTGGAGTTAATTATAAAAGATGAGATAGCCGCACATTTGGATAGCAGTAAAAGGATCGGTCCGAGTCAGCATGGATTTATGAAGGGGTAATCATGCTTGACTAATCTTTTGGACTTTTTTGAAGTATTTGATAAGGTTCCACATAGGAGATTAGTGGGCAAAATTAGGGCACATGGTATTGGGGTAGAGTGCTGACATGGATAGAGAAGTGGTTGGCAGACAGGAAACAAAGAGTAGGGATTAACAGGTCCCTTTCAGAATGGCAAGCAGTGACTAGTGGGGTACCGCAAGGCTTAGTGCTGGGACCGCAGCTATTTACAATATACATCAATTATTTGGATGAAGGGATTCAAAGTAACATAAGCACATTTGCAGATGACACAAAGCTGGGTGAACTGTGAGGAGGATGCTATCAGAATGCATGGTGACTTCGACAGGTTAGGGGAGTGGGCAGATGCATGGCAGATGAAGTTTAATGTGGATAACTGTGAGATCCACTTTGGTAGCAAAAACAGGAAGGCAGATTACTATCTAAATGGCATCAAGTTGGGAAAAGGGGATGCACAACGGGATCTGGGGGTCCTTGTACATCAGTCTATGAACGTAAGCAGGTACACAAAATAAAAGCTGGAGAAACTCAGCGGGTGCAGCAGCATCTATGGTGCGAAGGAAATAGGCAACGTTTCGAGCCAAAACCCTTCTTCATGAAAGTAAGCATGCAGGTACAGCAGGCAGTGAAGAAACCAAATGGCATGTTGGCCTTTAAAACAAGAGGAATCAAATATAGGAGCAAAGAGGTCCTTCTGCAGTTGTACGGAGCCCCAGTGAGACCACATCTGGAGTATTGTGTGCAGTTTTGGTCCTCTAATTTGAGGAAGGACATTCTTGCTATTGAGGGAGTGCAGCGTAGGTTTACAAGGTTAATTCCCGGATGGTGAGACTATCATATGCTGAGAGAATGGAGCAGCTGGGCTTGTACACCCTGGAGTTTAGAAGGATGAGAGTGGATCTGATGTTCCTGATGTTGGGGGAGTCCAGAACCAGGGGCGATAGTTTAAGAATAAGTAGTAAGCCATTTAGAATGGAGACAAGGAAACACTTTTTCTCACAGAGAGTGGTGAGTCTGTGGAATTCTCTGCCTCAGGTAGTGGAGGCAGATTCTCCGGATGCTTTCAAGAGAGAGCTAGATAGGGCTCTTAAAAATAGTGGAGTCAGGGGACATGGGGAGAAGTCAGGAACGGGGTACTGATTGGGGATGATCAGCCATGATCACATTGAATGACGGTGCTGGCTCGAAGGGCCAAATGGCCTACTCCTGTACCTATTGTCTATTGTCTATTGAGAGATATAGACAATGATGTAGAGAGGTATAGAAAACATGAATTAAAGATATGCAAACAAGTAACAGTTATAAAGGAAAGAACTCATTGGTAGCTGTAGCTAGGTGAGAACAAAAGACTTGGGTGGGGGAGGGATGGAGAGAGAGGGAATCCAGTGGTTACTTGAAGTTAGAGAAATCATTTCATACCCCTGGGTTGTACGGTGCCCAAGCAAAATATGAGATGTTGTTCCTCCAATTTGCGTTTAGCCTCACTCTGATAATGGAGGAGACCCAGGCAGAAAGGTCAGTGTGGGAATGGGAAGTTTCCCTGCTAGCTTCACTGTTCAAATCCCATCAAAAAGGATGGGTGAGACATTTCAGTTTGGGACCCTTCATCAGGCTGAACGTAGTGGGGGGGAAACTGGAGCCAAGAAAAACCCAGAACAAAGGAGCACCAGCAATAACCAGTGACCATTATCTTATTGGTTAGAAAGCCTGATGGTTCGGCATCTACAGTAGCTCACTCATTGGAAGTGTGAGCGAGGGACAAGAATGTCGGCTGGGGTTGCATCCAGAGATGGATTTGGGAACAACAGGATCAGGATGTCAATGGATATTGTCACCGAAGCTAGTGTCTGAGGTGAACAAGATAAAGTCTACTAGCTGAAATTCACAAGTTTCTGTTTCCCATTATCTTTAAACTCACTGTGAGTACTAAAAGCTTTTTTTCCAATGGTTCAATGATGCGTTGTTATCACATGTACCGAGATACAGGGAAATTCTTTGCTTTGTATACAATTCCATAAAATCGTGCTGTATATAAGCATAATCATAAATAAGTACAAAATGCCTCGATTGTAGTGTAAGGATAGTAGATTTCACCGAGGCACAACATAAATAGTCGATACATTTCTGGCCCCATCTTGTGCTCTTTAAGTTTCATGTTCTTAAGCTTAGTCTTATATTAACATTAAAGGGTTGTTGTCCAGGCACCTGCATTGGATCGGTGATGCACTGCCACATCAGATATATAATGTAACATGTCAAAATTGAAAGAAAGTCGTGTTGGGCTAACAGGAGTATGATCCAATGGTCCTGAAAATCTCGCAGGTACCAGGTGTCACTGAGGATATGCCATCACAACAATCTGCACACACATATCCTTTAATAAGGTGGTCAGTGGCATTTAATATGAAGAAAGTTGACAAAAAAAATGTGCAGACCAAATATTTTTAATGTATTATTCATGTTTAGTGTATATAAATGACAGGAGCAATAATGGAGTCTCCTCCCACATCAAAATTAGCATTTTCTGCAAAAGCCAAGATGCTCTATTAATAACTTGGACCATATCAGTCTGATCTCATCTATGCAAGCATATGAAGTCACTCTCTTGAAGATTAAAATGATTTTTTCTTGAGCAATAAAGTGATGGCAGTATAGATTTTTTAAAAGAGAAGCGGAACGCTTGCTTTCTCTGATGAAAGCACATCACCCTCTGAACAGCATCACAGGTGGTATTTAATAAGAATCCATTAAAATAAATGGTTTGTTGATGTAATTCAAATGTCAACAAACCACTATTTGTAAAAAAAAATATTAAACTATTATGTATTCTATTTAACATTCCAGAAACATCATTTAAATATATAATTGCTTTATCAGATTTAACAACTACTTGTCAGAAATAATGTATTACCTGATTAATTAATTGGTAAACTGCACCATTGTCTTTGTTGCCGGGTGATACAATATCAAAATATGCAAACACCACTTTTGAAGCATACTGTGGAATACAGTACTATCAAGTACTGTAAAGAAATTGAAATCGTCATTGTGTCACTTACCAAGTAATGTCACTTAAACAGTCCTGTTTCTCCAAAGCATTACATTTAAAATTCTCCTCCACACTGCTTATAATCTTTCTGTTCCACTCTGAGGTCTCCACTACTTATTCCCTTTACCCTATTTATGCATTCTCTCCTTATTCCACTCCATCATTAAACTTTCCCCCTCTCATCTTATAGCTAAGCCCTCTACTGTTGAACGTTTCCATCATCAGAAAAAGGTTCTGTCTACCCAATCTGTGCCTCTCATAATTTTAAATACTTCTATCAAGTCTCCACTCAACCTTGGACGTTCCAGAGAAAACAATCAAAGTATATCTAGTTGAAACCCTCTAATCCAGGCAAGATTCTGGTAAACCTCCGCTGCACCCTCACCAATGCCTCCACATGTTTCTCGTAAATGGGCAACTGTAATACTCCAAATACTGCCTAGTCCTATAGAGCTGCATCATGATGTCCTTACCTTTGTATTCAATTAAGGCAAGCGTACCATTTCCAATCGTAACCACATCATCTAATAGTGCTGCTACCTTCAGTGAGCAATGAACTTAAGGGCCTGTCCCACTTGGCTGTAATTTGCACGCCATTTACGCGACCTGCTAGCGTCCGGGTAGTGTGTGGAAAGCGTGTGGGTAGCACATGGGTAGCGCGGGTCGGGAGTGTGGAGTGGCGTGGCGGAATGTGGACTTTGTCCTGAACTATACCTTTGTGCGCCACCGGCCTGTCGCGTAACTGATGGCCAAAGTGGGACAGGCCCAAGACCCTGGCGTGGCGCAAAGTCTCACCTCCAACAGCAGCAGAAGCAGGCAAACGATCACCGATCACGGCCTGGGGCTCACGGCCATTACGGATCCAGATCCGTCCCCACTCCTACTCCCAGAGCGGGGCCAGGAGAGGAGCTGTTCTGTTGGCGGGGAGGATTTGATGAACTTTTCGGAAAAGCCGTCAGACTTTGCAGTTCAGAGTTTGTTGATCTGCAGAGACTTTCTTTGTTCAAAGATTCCTCTAATTAGTGAGAATTTGTCCGTGTATCTGTAAAGTCGTAGGAGCGGCTTTGGTTGGCGGAAGGCCAAGTTTCACTTGTACAAGTGGGAGCTGAGTCTGGAGCGGTTTTTGTGGTCAGTAACATCGGAAAGCTCCCTCCTACACTGACTTGCCTGGTCCAGGTGTGCTGGGTAAGAACGGCAACAGTGCCTTGGATTTCGTTGAAACCGGGGAGGCGATGGAGACCTGGGGAAGAAGCCTCCGGAAGCTCCATTTTTGACGGCGGGGAGGATTGACATGGACATTCCTATCTTATCAGGAGGAGACTGCTTCTGTTGCTTGCCAAGAAAGCCTTCACAAGACTATTTAACTGCTGCAAAAGTGTGGAGGTGCAGCAACAGCAGAAAGACTGCTTTGATTTATAAAGTACTGATACTTTATGTGCTGTGCCAAACCCTAAAGATGGCGGCCCCTCAGAGATATGCAGCTGTCGCATGGTCAGCAGTCTCCGAGACTGAGGGCCACAAGTTGATGGGGCGCACACATGGTGTAAAAATGTACATGCAGAGCAACCTGCCCTTCAAGGCCTTTCTAGGTGCGCTGGGTGAGACTGTGGGCAAGAAAGCCATAATATCGGGCGCGGTGGTCAGTTGGAAGGTTGTTGTTCTATTAAAGACTGAACAGGTGGTGGCTCTGGCTCTGGAAAGGGGGGTTACAGCAGGCAGGAATTTTGCGGCGGTGGACCCATGGGGTGGTCCTGTTTTAGAAACATAGAAACATAGAAATTAGGTGCAGGAGTAGACCATTCGGCCCTTCGAGCCTGCACCGCCATTCAATATGATCATGGCTGATCATCCAACTCAGTATCCCGTACCTGCCTTCTCTCCATACCCCCTGATCCCCTTAGCCACAAGGGCCACATCTAACTCCCTCTTAAATATAGCCAATGAACTGGCCTCAACTACCCTCTGTGGCAGAGAGTTCCAGAGATTCACCACTCTCTGTGGGAAAAATGTTCTCCTCATCTCGGTTTTAAAGGATTTCCCCCTTATCCTTAAGCTGTGACCCCTTGTCCTGGTCTTCCCCAACATCGGGAACAATCTTCCTGCATCTAGCCTGTCCAACCCCTTAAGAATTTTGTAAGTTTCTATAAGATCCCCTCTCAATCTCCTAAATTCTAGAGAGTATAAACCAAGTCTATCCAGTCTTTCTTCATAAGGCAGTCCTGACATTCAGGAATCACTCTTGTGAACCTTCTCTGCACTCCCTCTATGGCAATAATGTAATTCCTCAGATTTGGAGACCAAAACTGCACGCAATACTCCAGGTGTGGTCTCACCAAGACCCTGTACAACTGCAGTAGAACCTCCCTGCTCCTATACTCAAACCCTCTTGCTATGAAAGCCAACATACCATTCGCTTTCTTTACTGCCTGCTGCACCTGCATGCCTACCTTCAATGACTGGTGTACCATGACACCCAGGTCTCGCTGCATCTCCCCCTTTCCCAATCGGCCACCATTTAGATAATAGTCCGCTTTCCCGTTTTTGCCACCAAAATGGATAACCTCACATTTATCCACATTATACTGCATCTGCCAAACATTTGACCACTCACCCAGCCTATCCAAGTCACCTTGCAGTCTCCTAGCATCCTCCTCACACCTAACACTGCCCCCCAGCTTAGTGTCATCCGCAAACCTGGAGATATTGCCTTCAATTCCCTCATCCAGATCATTAATATATATTGTAAATAGCTGGGGTCCCAGTACTGAGCCTTGCGGTACCCCACTAGTCACTGCCTGCCATTGTGAAAAGGACCCGTTTACTCCTACTCTTTGCTTCCTGTTTGCCAGCCAGTTCTCTATCCACATCAATACTGAACCCCCAATGCCATGTGCTTTAAGTTTGTATACTAATCTCTTATGTGGTACCTTGGCGAAAGCCTTCTGGAAGTCCAGGTACACCACATCCACTGGTTCTCCCCTATCCACGCTACTAGTTACATCCTCGAAAAATTCTATAAGATTCGTCAGACATGATTTACCTTTCGTAAATCCATGCTGACTTTGTCCAATGATTTCACCACTTTCCAAATGTGCTGCTCTCCCATCTTTAATAACTGACTCTAGCAGTTTCCCCACTACCGATGTTAGACTAACTGGTCTGTAATTCCCCGTTTTCTCTCTCCCTCCCTTCTTAAAAAGTGGGGTTACGTTTGCTACCCACCAATCCTCTGGAACTACTCCAGAATCTAAAGAGTTTTGAAAGATTATTACTAATGCATCCACTATTTCTGGAGCTACTTCCTTAAGTACTCTGGGATGCAGCCTATCTGGCCCTGGGGATTTATCGGCCTTTAATCCATTCAATTTACCCAACACCACTTCCAGACTAACCTGGATTTCACTCAATTCCTCCACCTCCTTTGACCCGCGGGCTCCTGCTATTTCCGGCAGATCATTTATGTCTTCCTTAGTGAAAACTGAACCAAAGTAGTTATTCAATTGGTCCGCCATATCCTGGTACCCCATGATCAACTCACCTGTTTCTGACTGCAAGGGACCTACATTTGTTTTAACTAATCTCTTTCTTTTCACATATCTATAAAAACTTTTGCAGTCAGTTTTTATGTTCCCTGCCAGTTTTGCCGGTCATTCTGTCCAACGTTCCCACTTTTGTTCTGGATGCGCTCCTGATCCCACATGTAAGGAAGCTGGGGGAGGTGCGGTCAGGACTCACCAAACTGTTATGCAGGTTTGACGATCCTGAGATGCAGCATATATATATGTTCAAGCGTCATGTGTATATACAGTTGTCACAGGGGATGGACATGGAGGGGAGTTTTGAGGTGGAGGTGGATGATTTCTTCTATCACGTGTTCTGGAACGCGGGAGAAGTGCGTTGTCACGCTTGCAAAAAGGTGGGGCATTTTCGCAGGAATTGTCCCAGGACCCAGGCTGCCAGTTCCCCCACGATGGCCCGGGAAAGCACTGCTGGCCCATTTGGGGCTGCTGGTTTTACCATGGTGGCCTGTGGAGGCTTTACTCCCCTAGCCCCAACCCCCCACCACCCCCATGTCCCGTACCTGTGGCGGTGGATGCCGGTTAAGTGCGTGGGGTGGATGGGGAGGTTTGGGAGCATCTGCGGGAGAGGAAAGTCAAGAAAATGAAGATACATCTCCAGGCGGAACCCCTAGAAGATGATCACCTCCAAGCGGGACCCCTGGCAGCAGATAAATTCGCGCTCGCCTCTGAGCCCAGCCCAGGGAAGCATAAGGACCCTAGGGGGCTGGAGAGGTTGAGCAGGTAGATGATAGTGCGGAGGTAGAGGCTTCCGCAATGGAGCTCACCGTACCACCGCACGTCAGTGGTTGGAAGAGGAGGAGGCATGGATCCTCCGATACAAAAAAGGGCCCTGAAGTTCAGGGGCAACCTGAAGGGGAGCCTTCCCCTCATGTTGAGGTGGAGAACCCAGGGCACGCTTCCTCTGAGGGGGAGTATGTTTCTGTAGGTCAGAGACCACCTGAGAGTGGCGATATATTACTCTTGGGGGCTGTTCCCCCAGAGGACACATCTACTAGCTTAGTGGATAACCAGAGGCAGCCTGAAGGGAGGGACTTGGGTAAGGGGGTGCGTCCCCAACGTCAGCTCCGCATTGAGGCTACAAGCTCAGTTGAGGGGTGTGATTCCCCACTGGTTGAGGGAGCAGGGGAGACTCCAGTAACATCGGCCCCTGAGGGCCACAGTGGGGTGATTCACCTGGTGGAGGGGGACGGGGACTCTCTGGGTGACGGTGCAGGGGCGGGAACCCTGGGTGCGGAGGAGGGCAAGATAATTTGTGGAGGACCCATCTTGGAGAACGGCTGCCGTCCGTTTAATTCATTTTTTTAAAAAGTTTTTAGTAAGTTTGTTCTTTGTCTGTTGGAGAAATGGACATTAGTGTGGGGGGGAAGGGAGTAATTATACTTCTAGGTCCCTACCTGGTCGATGAGGCAGCTTTTTCTCCGGGCTGCCCCGTTGACCCGTCCTCGTGGCCTACCAGCGGGCGTGGAGCGCCGTTTCCTGGCGGGGACCGCCCAGCACCTTGGCTTCGTTGGCGGCACAACGCTGGAGCGCTATCGCGGAGTGCAGCGGGCAATGCCTTGCCTGTGTTGCCGCGCTGGATCGACGTACGGGAGCTCCGGTGAGCTGTGACCGCCGAGATCAACACCTCCGGGCTGCGGGTCTGCGGAGCGGAGCGGGCGGCGCCGACTCAAACATCGGGAGCCTGGGAGCTCCAACCCGGCGCAGCCTTGTCGGCTTCGGAAGCCGCGGTCCCCAGCTAGGAAGCGGCCGTTCCAGGTGGCCCAGCCGCTGTGAGGACTCTCCCGACGCCGGGGCAACACCACCCGGCCAGAACGGCCAGGAACATCGGGCCTCCATAGAGGCAATAGCGGTGGCCTCAATAGGCATGATTTTGGGTGAACTGGGGATGGGGACTGGACATTGTGCCTTCCCCCACAGTGGTATCCACTATGGGGGGATGATTTTTTTGTGTGTAAGTAAGTAAACATGTTAGTCTGTGTCCAAGATGGCTGTCGGAAGGGAGAGTGGACGCTGGCACGCTTTAGCTGCCGCTGCTCTCTCTTCACATTGTGTTTTTTGATTTTTTTGTCTTTGGAGCAATTTATGTCTTTAATTTGTGTATTGGTGATGTCCTTATTATTCATTTTACTCCGACTATATGTTTTTTTCTCTTCTGTTAATTTCTGTAAGGTGTCCTTCAGACTTTGAAAGGCGCCCGAAAATAAAATTTATTATTATTATTATTATTTCGGATTGTGTCCTTCGGTCGGACTCCAGACAGGCCCGCTTACAGCAAGGCCCGGAGAATTGCTCAGACTTCAATGTTCCCAATCCGGTTACAGAGGGTGGTGGGAGCGTGCAGGAGACTGGCCAATTGTCAGATAGCTTGCTGCTGTCAGAGGCACTGGTACCTGCCCCTGTCACTGATCCTGGGGGTGGGATGGTGACAGAGGAGGGACTGTGTGATGTGGCTGGAATGCCCACCTCACAGGGAGGGGTGAACAAAGCGGCTGAGAGTAGTAACCTTCCGGACTCGGGTGCGGACATTGAGTGCGAGGAGGAAGGGCACGCCGAGTCCATCAACAGTGAGTTGATGAACTGCTCCACCCGCAGCCCCGTGTCTTGACTTGTCGAAGTCTGGGAACTTCGGAAGTTCTTAAAGGACACTAGAGGGAGTAGGAACAAGGTGGATTTGGTTGTCGACCGCTGGTCGGACCTGAGGGCGCCTATGCAGTCCATTTATGCCATCCTTCAGAAGAAAGGGAATGAGGCGGGGTTAATAAGAAATGAGAGGCGCCAGTTCCAAGAGCTTTTTAAGGTTCTAAAGAGAGGGCAGAAGGCTAGGGGTGGCTCCAATCCTTCACCGGGGTGGGTAATAGATCGAGTGTACTTTCAAAATGAAGCTCACTATAGTCAGTTTTAATATCAATGGGGGCAGGGGGTCTCTCCGTAGGTTTCACCATCTCTCAGTGCTCAGGGACGGGAGGTATGCGGTGAGCTTCCTGCAAGAAACACACACTGTGGCTAGTGATGAACCCACCTGGCTCCTGGAGTGGGAAGGGGGGGTTCTACATGAGTCATCTCAGCTCCAATTCGAGTGGAGTGGCCTTCCTGTTGGCCCCGTCTTTCCAGCCGGAGATCCTCAAAGTGCAGGACATTGTACCAGGCCGTTTGCTGTATTTGGCCGTGCGCTTGGATGGTGTGCCATTACACTTTATTAATGCAGAGACGCGCTTAACAAGGGAAGTGACCACATTGTTGAATACTATTGACCGTGGGGAGTGTGTATTCCTTGGGGGAGATTTTAACTGTGCCCCCGAGACAAGAGATCGCTCTGGCGTTCAGCGTGACCCAGGTGCAGTAAAGACTTTAAGGGAGATGGTGGACTCTTTTGAGCTGGTAGATGCTTGGCGGAATTTCCATCCTGACTCTAATGCCTTCTCATACAGGTTTGAGGGTGGTGGTTCCCGTATTGATCATTTATACGTGTCCAAGGCCTATGTCTCCTGTGTTTCGGCGGCCTTCATGCGGCCGGCGCCATGCTCGGACCATTGCCTGGTGCGAGTGGATTTTATCCCGGCACGCACAAGGGCTGGGTCTGCATACTGGCATTTTAATAGCCAGCTGTTGGAGGATCGCCGATTCCGGGATTCCTTCAGGCAGTTCTGGGCAAGGTGGAGAGAAAGGCAGGGGCATTTCCTTTCCTTAAGGCAGTGGTGGGACGTGGGGAAGGCCTACGTCCATCTGTTTTGCCAGGACTACGCGAGGGGGTCGACCAAGGGGCGAGACTCCGAGATCGAACGGCTTGAGAGAGAGTTGCTCGACTCGGAGGCACGTCTGGATCAGACTGGTGGGGCTTTGTGTGAGTGGGAGGAGTACCAGGAGAAGAAGGGAGCACTGAGGGACTTGCAGCTTAGAAGGTCCCGGGGTGCGTATGTGAGGTCGCGAGTCCAGATGTTGCACGGTCTGGACCCCGCCTCCCCCTTTTTCTTTTCTCTGGAGAAGGGGCGTGGAGCCCGCAGGCAGCTTGTTGAGCTGCTTGCAGATGATGGCTCCTCTGTCACAGATCCAGAGAGCATTGGTGCCTCGGTTCGGTCTTTCTACAGGACTCTGTTCTCGGCTGACACATCGAGTGGGGATGCGCAAGAGGTCCTGTGGGAGGGCTTATCCGCTGTGTGCAATGATGTGGCTGAACACCTAGATGATCCCGTAACTCTGGAGGAGTTGACTGGTGCCCTGCACCAGCTCAGGAGGGGCAAGTCTCCAGGACTGGATGGGCTGACTGTGGAGTACCTTAGAGCCTTCTGGGATGTACTGGGGGACGACTATATGAAGGTCCTGGGGGAGAGCCTGGCGACCGGGGAGATGGGTGAGGAAGAGACCGTGTTCCATGTGTACACAGAGTGTGAGAGGTTGCAGACCCTGTTCGAGTATCTGAAAGGGCTGCTCCTCAAGTTTTGGCTCCATTTTAGTCCAACACTATTAATTTATGGGCACTCGGTACAGAGGGGCGAGGGTCAGGAGGGAGGAGTGGGTCTCCCTGTCGGTTTGCTCCTGGGCCTGGCCAAGATGGCCATTCTCGGGTCCAGGCAGCGGGCAGTCGATGGCCGCACAACGGTCGGCTGCCTGCCCCTTTTCCGGGGTTATGTCCGTGCCCACGTGTCCCTAGAGAGGGAACATGCGGTGTCCATGGGGACTGTGGAGGCCTTCTGTGTACACTGGTCACCGAAGGAGATTGAATATATTTTAGATAAAAATGTTCATATTTTAATTTGGTAATTTTGTTTAAGTGTTTTTTAAATTGTTTGAGCTTTCTACCTTCCCTTGTAAATTGTACATTTGTTTAAAAATCTAATTTAAAAAAAAATTGCGGGAAAAGAAAAAAAAAAAAAAGAGCAGGGCCAAGATGATTGGCGATAGACACCAAATGCAGGTGTAACTCAGCAGGACCGGCAGCATCTCTGGAGAGAAGCAATGGGTGACATTTCGAGTCGAGACCCTTCTTCAGACCCTTCTCTCCAGAGATGCTGCCAGTCCCGCTGAGTTACTCCTGTATTTTGTGTCCATCTTCAAATGACGTCACGCGCTCCAGACAGCTGTGCGGACGCATGATGACGCACGCGATAACCATATAACCATATAACAATTACAGCACGGAAACGGCCATCTCGCATTCTAGTGTGCCGAGTAATCTCCCCTAGTCCCATATACCTGCGCTCAGACTACCGGCCATTCCCTTCCCATCCATAAATCGATTTATTTTTAAATGATAAAAAGAACCTGCCTCCACCACCTTCACTGGCGCATGTGAGTCACTACCGGCCTGTCGCTTAAACGATGGCCCAAGTGGGACAGGCCCTTTAGACTCCAAGATCTTTCTGCACATGAATGCTGATAAGGGTTTTACCATTAACCATATACTATCTCCTTACATTCAACCTCCCAAAGTGCACACCTCATAGTTGCTTGGGTTAGACTCCACCCGCTATATGGTCTATATCTGCTCAATCTTCTGACAGCATTCTTCAATGTCTGCAATTCCTCCATTTTTGGTGTTGTCAGCAAACTTACTCACCAATCTATCTACATTTATGTCTGAAGAAGGGTTTCGGCCCGAAACGTTGCCTGTTTCCTTCGCTCCATAGATGCTCGGCACCCGCTGATTTCTCCAGCATTTTTGTGTACCTTACATTTATGTCTAGGTCATTTATATGTTTCACAAACAGCAGAGGGTCCAGCACAGATCAATGCAAAACTCCACTAGTCACAACCCTCCAGCCAGAATATCTACCTTCCATCACAACCCTATATCATCCATGAATAAGTCAGTTTGTAATCCATCCGGCCAAGTCATCATGAATCCCGTACACCTTAGAGTTCAACCTTAATCTTCTGGATCAGCCTTATCAAAAATTATCAAACTTATCAAAAGTCTTTCTAAATTCCATGTGGACAACATTCACCACCAAACTTTTATCAATTTCCTTGTTTTTTTTTTAGTATAGAGCTACAGCGTGAAAAAAGGCCCTTTGGATCCATGCTGACCAGCGATCCCCACACATTAACACTAGCCTACACACACTACGGCCAATTTTTACATTTATCAAGCCAATTAACCTACAAACCTGTACATCTTTGGTCTATGTGAGGAAACCAAAAATCTCAGGGAAAACTCATGCAGGTCATGGGGAGAATGTACAAATTACGTGCAGATAGCACCCGTAGTCGGGATTGAACCAGGGTGTCTGGCGCTGCAAGTGCTGCAAGGCAGCAATTCTATCACTGTGCCAACATGCCTCCTCAAAAAAACTCAATCACAACTAACGCATTAGCCCAAATTTCTGCTGACTATGAAGCACCTATTTACTTCTATCCTCCACTAATTCCATTTTATTCTCTCAGTTTAGTCCTGGCAGAGTCACCCTATTCCCTCAACACTCTCCTGAACTTCCCTCAAATTCTGTACTGGGGTGCATTTTACAGTGGGCAGTTAACTTACCAATACACATGCCTTGGGAGGTGGACGGAAATTGCAGTACCAAGAGGAAACCCACATGGTCACAAGGAGTGTGCCCATACTCCACACAGTAGTAAATTGAGGTCACAGTTGAATCTGGTTCCATGGAACAGTGAGGTAGCAGCACAAGTAGATGGGCCCTAACCTTAAGTTAGTTGCAACTGTGGGATTTATCCAATTGGCTTAGAAACCCTTAACCCTAGTGAAAAACAACTGCAGTTCCTGCTTCTAATGCAGGTCCAGAATTAGTACCCAGTACACATCATCACTCCACTCTTAAGCTTAACAACACTAACTCTAATTTTACATGTAGCAAAAGGAAAATTTATGAATATGTAACAAAACAAACAGAAAGCTAGAGTTATTCAATAAGTCAGGTTGCAGTTGCAAAGGAAAGCAGAATTAAAGTTTCAGTTCATTTGCTGCTCATTAGAACTGGAAAACTGACAAATAAAATGTGTCTTAAAGATTGTCCAGAAAGGAACTGCAGATGCTGATTTACACCAAAGATACACACAAAATGCTGGAGTAACTCAGTGGGTCAGGCACCATCTCTGGAGAAAAGTAATAGGTGATGTTTTGTGTTCAAACCCTTCTTCGGAGCGTTGGCCCAAATGTCACCAGCTCCTTTTCTCCAGCGATGCTGTGTTACTCCAGCATTGTGGGTCTTAAAGTTGCAGAGAGGGGGATAGATAGAGAGAACAAAATGAATGTCTGTCATCCAGGTGAGAGAAAAATGCTGCTATGAAATGATGATAAATGCATAATGATAAGAACAGATTTGCTTGAAGGAGTGTAAACAGAGAAAGACAAATGAGCGCAGCAGACAGTACTGCAGAACTAAACATTTGGTGGAAATCTGAAAGAAGGTAAAATGCTTGTATCACACAGTGGATAAAGCAGTATATTTGATGACAGGAAAGCTGAGTTAATGGTACAGGGTGATGACCTGTTCTGATGTAACAAAAAAGGCTGGCGATCTGAAATATTGTATCTCAAAGGCTGCAATGCTCCTCAACAGAAGATGAGGCACTGTTCCTCCATCTTACATTGGGCATTATGAAATCAATAGACAGAGAAGTTAGGAAGAAGATGGACAATTAAAGTGACAGACAACTGAAAGATCAGGTTCATCCTTGTGGAGGGGGACAAATTATCTTGCAGGAAGGTTCACTAGTGCTACTCAGGAGGGTTTGAATTAGAGAGGCATGGGGATCCAAGGTAGTAGATCAGAAATTGGTAGGAGTGATGGGAAGGCAGTTGTTAGGACCAGTAATTATTTCAGTCATGTCAGTTCAGTTTAGTTTATTGTCACATTTATCAAGGTACTGTGAAAAGCTTTTGTTGCATGCTAATCAATCAGCAGAAAGACAATACAATTGGCCATTCACAGTGTACAGATACATGATAAGGGAATAACGTTTAGTGCAAGATAAGTCTCAAAGGAAGGAGAAGCAGCGAGAGGTGAAAGAATATGGTGATGCAGATGAGCTGAAGTGTTTTTATTTCAATGCAAGGGAGAATCGTGGCGAGAGCATATAAACTTACAGCCTGGATCAGAGCTTATGCCAATGATGTTATGGCCATTGCGGAAATGTGGTTACAATAGGGACACAACTGGCAACTCTATGATCTGTTTCAATATTTCAGAGGTGAATAAGAGGGGTGTGCATCCAAGAAGGTTTCAGCCTGGATCAGAGCTTATTTTGCCAATGAAACTTTAATTTTTTTGAGAAAGGAGAAGGCTGCTTCTTGCATAGAAACATAGAAACATAGAAAATAGGGGAAGGAGGAGGCCATTCAGTCCTTCGAGCCAGCACCGCCATTCATTGTGATCATGGCTGATCGTCCCCTATCAATAACCCATGCCTGCCTTCTCCCCTTATCCCTTGACTCCACTAGCCCCTAGAGCTCTATCTAACTCTCGCTTAAATCCATCCAGTGATTTGGCTGTGGCAGGGAATTCCATAAATACACAACTCTCAGGGTGAAAAAGTTTTTTTCTCACCCCAGTCTTAAATGGCCTCCCCTTTATTCTAAGACTGTGGCCCCTGGTTCTGGACGCCCAACATTGGGAACATTTTTCCTGCATCTAGCTTGTCCAGTCCTTTTATAATTTTATATGTTTCTAAATGTGCTTCTAAACTCCAGTGAATTCAAGCCTAGTCTTTTAAATCTTGTACTCATATGACAGTCCCGCCATCCAATCTCGCTCAAGCCTGATCCTTCTCAAATTAGGACCAAAACTGTACACAATACGCACAAGAGCCCTTACAACTGTTCTAGTTTTGTTATGAAGGCCAACATACCACTTTCTTTACTGCACCTGGCCAACTTTCAGTGCACAAGGACACCCAGTCACGCTGTGTCCTCCCCCTTACCTGAGATAATAATCTAAAGTTCCATTTATCTAATTACTAGACTTCATTTCAAGTTCACACAGGGGCTGGTCAAGGCCCACCAAATTTAAATCCATTTTCCCACCATTTCAAGCAGGGTGCAGGGCCACCAAATTCAAGTGCCGTTTCTTACCACTTTGGGCAGGGTTCAAGGCCACCAAATTCAAGTGCCGTTTCCAACCACTTCAAACAGGGTGCAAGGCCACTGAATTCAACTGCAGTTTCAATCCACTTCAAGCAGGGTGCAAGGCCACCACATTCAAGTGCAGTTTAACACCACTTCAAGCTGGATCCATGGCCACCAAATTCAAGTCCAGTTTCATACCACTTTCAGCAGGGTGCAAGGCCACCAAATTCAAATGCAGCTTCATACCATTTCATGCAGAGTGAAACCACCATAAAACCTCACAAAACACCAAACTCACAGTTCAAAGACATTCAGTATGTTCAGTTGAGTCACAGCTCAGACAGATTCATGACCTCTCCCTCCCCATCATGCAGAGACCGAGCCACACTCACACTTCCGGATTTTATAACCCCTCCCCCTCCCACCAGAAAAGGTGTGGCCTTCATGGCGTGATTGACAGGTGAGAGATTTTCAATATTTTATAAACACTAATAACACTTTTATTTTTCATTGATGGGAAGAATTCTCTGCCCTGCGGAGAGGGACTAAGAAAGATGGCCAAAAATCACAGCCGTAAGTGGTAGTGTTTTATTTAAAATCAATATACAATGCAAACAGGAAGTAAGTGCATTTCCAGTAGTGCTTTTTAACTTCAAGCCAAAGCACCCAAGCCACCATTTGCAGTAAGTAGTGCCTTTCAACATCAAGCCAAAGCACCCAAGTCACCATTTGCAGTTAGTGCCTTTCAACTTCAAGCCAAAGCACCCAAGCCACCATTTGCAGTAAGTAGTGCCTTTCAAATTCAAGCCAAAGCACCCAAGCCACCATTTGCAGTTAGTAGTGCCTTTCAACTTCAATCCAAAGCACCCAACTTCAAGCCAAAGCACCCAAGCCGCCATTTGCAGTAAGTAGTGCCTTTCAACTTCCCACAAGCCAAAGTGCCCAAGCCCCCATTTGCAGTAAGTAGTGCCTTTCAACTTCAAGCCAAAGCACCCAAGCAATCATTTGCAGTAAGTAGTGCCTTTCAACTTCAAGCCAAAGCACCCGCCACCAATTGCAGTAAGTGGTGGCTTTCAACTTCGAGCCAAAGCTCCCAAGCCACGATTTGCAGTAAGCAGTGCCTTTTAACTCAAACCAAAGCACCCAAGCCACCATTTGCAGTAAGTAGTGCCTTTTAACTTTGACAAAGCACCCAAGCCACCATTTACAGTAATTAGTGCCATTTAACTTCAAGCCAAAGCACCCAAGCCACCATTTGCAGTAAGTAGTGCCTTTTAACTTTGCCAAAACACCCAGACCACCTTTTGCTGTAAGTAGTGCCTTTTAACTTCAAGCCAAAGCACCCAAGCCACCATTTGCAGGTAAGTAGTGCCTTTTAACTTCGCCAAAGCACCCAAATAACCATTTGCAGGCAATGCCTTTTTACTGCAAACAAACTATATTTTTATTTTTAAACCACATTAAGGGGACTGACAGTTGAGTAGGAATGTGTTCAGTGTTATTCAGAGCCCATAGAGACGTGACCCTTTGTCTTCATCCATTTTGCAGAGACTGAGTGAGGCACACCACTTCCTGGTATTATAGTCCCTCCCCCTCCCTCCAGCAGGGGCAGCAGAGAGAAAAAACATTAAAATCTCCCTGATTTTCATTGATGGGAAAAATCCTCTGATCCAGGATGGCGGAGGGGGGCTCTGAGCGAGGTGGCCAAAAATGATGGCCGTAGGTGGCGGCATTCTCTCGGAAATCGGATCACAATGTGCCAAAAGCTGTCAAGATCAGACTTTTAGTAATATAGATAGATACTGCATCTGCCACACATCTTCCCGCTCACTCAACCTGTCCAGGTCACCCTGCAACTTCCTAACATCCTCTTCACAGTTCACACTGCCATCCAGCTTTGTGTCATCCACAAACTTGCTAGTTTTGCTCCTAATTCCCTCTTCCAAATCATTAATATATATGGTAAACTGTTGTGGCCCCAAGCCTTCGAGCCTTGCGGCACTCCACTTGCCACTGCCTGCCATTCTGAAAAGGACCCGTTATCTCCTAATCTTTGCTTCCGGTCTGCCAACCAATTTTCTATCCATAATCAACACCCTCCCCCCAATACCATGTGCTCTAATTTTAGTCACCAGTCTCCCATATGGGAGCTTATCAAAGGCTTTCTGAAAGTCTAGATACAGTACATCCACTGGCACCCCCTCATCCATTTTAATTGTCACATCCTCAAAAAATTCCAGAAGATTAGTCAAGCATTATTTCCCATTCATAAATCCATGCTGACTTGGACTAATCATTTTACTGCTATCCAAAGGCCCCATTATTACCTTTTTAATAATTGACTCCAGCATCTTCCCACCGAAGTCAGGCTAACTGGTCTGTAATTCCCCGTTTTCTCTTTCGCTCCTTTCTTGAAAAGTGGGATAACATTAGCTATCCTCCATTCCACAGGAACTGATCCTGAATCGATTGAACATTGGACAATGATCTCCAATGCGTCCACTATTTCTATAGCCACCTCCCTGAGGACCTTAACCCACCCAATAATATTTCTCGTCTAATGAAAAATTCTTTCAGTTCTTCTACCCCCTTAGATCTTCTGTCCTCCAGTAAATCTGGGAGATTGTTTGTTTAACCATATAACCATATAACCATATAACAATTACAGCACGGAAACAGGCCATCTCGACCCTTCTAGTCCGTGCCAAACACATAATCTCCCCTAGTCCCATATACCTGCGCTCAGACCATAACCCTCCATTCCCTTCCCGTCCATATAACTATCCAATTTATTTTTAAATGATAAAAATGAACCTGCCTCCACCACCTTCACTGGAAGCTCATTCCACACAGCTACCACTCTCTGAGTAAATAAGTTCCCCCTCATGTTACCCCTAAACTTCAGTCCCTTAATTCTCAAGTCATGTCCCCTTGTTTGAATCTTCCCTACTCTCAGTGGGAAAAGCTTTTCCACGTCAACTCTGTCTATCCCTCTCATCATTTTAAAAACCTCTATCAAGTCCCCCCTTAACCTTCTGCGCTCCAAAGAATAAAGCCCTAACTTGTTCAACTTTTCTCTGTAACTTAGTTGCTGAAACCCAGGCAACATTCTAGTAAATCTCCTCTGTACTCTCTCTATTTTGTTGACTATTTTGTGAGCTTGCAGGAAGTTTCTTCCTTAGTGAAGACAGATCCGAAGTACCTATTCAACTCTTCTGCCATTTCCTTGTTACCCATAATAATTTCACCCGTGTCTCCCTTCAAGGGACCCACATTTGACTTTGCTATTCTTTTTCCCTTAACCTATCTAAAGAAGCTTTCACTGTCCTTCTTTATATTCCTGGCCAGCTTCCCCTCATACTTCATCTTTTCAGCCCGTATTGCCCGTTTGGTTTCCTTCTGTTGTCCTATGAAAGTTTCCCAATCCTCTAGCTTCCGGCTACTCTTTGCTGTGTTATACATATTTTCTTTTTGTTTTATTCTATCCCTCTTTTGTTAGCCACGGTTGCCTCCTACTCCCCTTAGAATCTTTCTTCCTTTTTGGAATGAAATGATCCTGCGTCTTCCGGATTATGCCCAGAAATTCCTGCCATTGCTGTTCCACCGTCATTCCTGCTAAGTTCCCTTTCCAGTCTACCTTGGCCAGCTCCTTTCTCATGCCTTCATAGTCCCATTTGGTCAACTGCATCACTGACACTTAACCTTTGATTTAACTAATGATTTAACCTTCGGCTTCTCAAATTGCAGACTAAAACTAATCATATTATGGTCACTACGTCCAAGCGGTTCCTTTACCTCGAGTTCTCTTTTCATATCTGGTTCATTGCACAACACTAAACCCACAATTGCCTTTTCTCTGGTTGGCTCAATTACAAGCTGCTCTAAGAATCAATCTCGGAGACATTCTACAAACTCTCTTTCTTGGGGTCCTGAACCAACCTGATTTTCCCAGTCTACCTACATATTGAAATCCCCCATCGCCACAGAGTCATTACCTTTGTTACATGCCAGTTTTAACTCCTGCTGCAACTTACACCCTATATCCGGGCTACTATTTGGGGGTCTGTAAATAACACCAATTAATGTCTTCTTGCCTTTACAATTCTCAACTCATTCCACAGTGTCTTTACCTCATCAGTCCCTATGTGTTCCTTCGCAAGGGATTGAATTCCATCCCTCACCAGCAGAGCTACCCCCCCTCCTCTGCCCACTTGCCTTTCCTTTCTATAGGATGTATAACCCTGAATATTGTTCCCAGGCCCGATCTTCCTGCAGCCACGTCTCAGTAATCCCCACAATGTCATATCTACCAACCACTAACTGAGCCTCAAGCTCATCTACTTTACTTCTTATACTTTGCGCATTCATATGCAATACTTTTAATTCATTACGCATCTCACCTTTTACATCGATCCCTATTACACTATTCTCCATACTCTCCTATCCCTTTGTGAGCTTGCAGGAAGATACTAAATTGCAGCAAGGTGAACTACAACCTTACTAGACAGGAGCTTGGGAGGGTAAACTGGGAGCAGTTGTTATTGGGTAGATCCACATCTGACATGTGGGAGTCATTTAAAGGCCAGTTGATTGAAGTTCAAAACCGGATGTTCTGATAAGAAGTAGTGATGAGGATGGCAAAGTAAGGGAACCTAAGATGATCAGAGAGGTTATAACTTTGGTCAAAAAGAAAAAAGGAAGCCCATTCCTGTTTTAAGAAAATGAAATCAAACAGGGCCATTGATGAATATAGAGAAACAAGTAATGAACTCAAGTGGGCGAATAGAAAGGCCAAAAGGGGCACAGCATGGCCTTGGTAAGTCAGATTAAAGAAACTTCCAAAGCTTTTTTATAACCACATTAAAAATAAAAGGGTAACCAGGGAGAAGGAGGATAATCACTCAAGGATGAAGAAGAAACATTGTACTTGGAGTCTGGGGATATAGGTGAGGTACAAAACAAGTATTTTGCATCTGTTTTCACAAAGGAAAAGGACATGGAGACCAGTGAGATCAATGTGGAGATTATTAATATTCAAGGGCAATCTGTGATTAAGAAGGAGGAGGTGTTCAGACTTTTGAAGAGCATTAAGGTGGATAAATCTCCAGGCCCTTATGAGATCTATCCCAAGTTATTGAGAAAGGCACGAGAGGAGTTTGTGGGAGCCCTGACAAAGATCTTTACATCTTCTTCAGCTACAATAGAGGTATTGCATGACTGTAGAGTAGCTAATGTTGTTCCTTTATTTAAGAAAGGAAGCAGAGAAAAACTAGGGAATTATAGACTAGTAAGCCTAACATCAGTGGAAGGGAAGCTCTTAAAGATACTTTTTCGGGATAGAATATAGTCCTGTTTGGAAGAGAATGGTCTGCATGACTTTGTATGCTGCAGGTCACTACTTACTAACCTTTTGAGAAGGCGACAAAGGTGATCGATGAGGACAGGGCAGTAGATATTGTCTATGTTGATTTCAGAAAGGAATTTGATAAAGTCCCCCATTGTAGGCTGATTCAGAAGATTAAGGAGCATGTGATTAACAGTAATTTTTCCTTGTGGATTCAGAACTGACTTACTGAATGGAGGCAAATAATTGTGGTGGAAGGACAATATTCAGGCTGGAAGTCTGTGACAAATGCAGTTCCATAGGGATCTGTGGGCAGATCCTGTGATCTTAGGCAGATCAAATGTTCGGGGAAAATATACAATTAATGTCATGAACTTTAACTGCATTAAGGTGCAGAGATATCTTGGGGGTCCAAGTCCATAACTCCCAGGATGTGACAACACAAATACTGTAGGTGCAGTAGTAAAGAAGGCATATGATATGCTTAGACAATAGACAATAGACAATAGACAATAGGTGCAGGAGTAGGTCATTTGGCTCTTTGAGCCAGCACCTCCGTTCAATGTGATCATGACTGATCATCCCCAATCATGACTGATGATCCCCAATGTGATCATGACTGATCATCCCCAACACATGTCTACTCAACTGTGAGTCCCCTTAATGTGGTTTAAAAATAAAAATATAGTTTGTTTGAAGTAAAAAGGCATTGCCTGCAAAGAAGGATATTCCTGCCTTCTCCCCATATCCCCTGACTCCGCTATTTTTACGCTTCTATTTATAGGTTGGGGTATAGGGTACAAGAGTCAGTCAAGAGGTCATGATGCTGTCTTAAAGGACTTTGGTAAGGCTTCATTTGGAGACGCGCATGCAGTTATGATCGCCCCATTACATGAAGGATGTGGTGCCTGTGAAAAAGTTTCAAAAGAGATTTACCGGAATGTTAACTCGATGAGGGGGGATTAGCTATAAGGAGTGAGTTGGATAGACTTGGATTGTACTGGATGTTGTGGGGAGATCTGATAGAAGTGTATACATTTATAAGACGCACAGATACAACAGACAGTCAGATCCCTTTTCAAAGAATGGATAAATCAAATACTAGATTGCATAGCATTGGGGATGAGGTGAGAGGAGAAACGTTTTAAGTAGATGAGCAGCCCACCTTTTTACACAGGGATTAGTGAGAGACTCTCACTAGTGAATCTCTGGAATTCTCTGCCACAGAAGGTAGTTGAGGCCAGTTCATTGGCTATATTTAAGAGGGAGTTAGATGTGGACCTTGTGGCTAAAGGGATCAGGGGGTATGGAGAGAAGGCAGGTACAGGATACTGAGTTGAATGATCAGCCATGATCATATTGAATGGCGGTGTAGGCTCGAAGGGCCGAATGGCCTACTCCTGCACCTTTTTTCTATGTTTCTATGTTTCTATGAAATGCACTGCTGGTGGTGATGGTTGAGTTCCAATAGTGGGAATTAACAAACTTTTGAATAAGCATATGGATATGCAGGGAATGGAGGGATATTGATCATGTCCAGGCAGATAAGAGTTAGTCTTGACATCATCTTCAACACAGGTTTGTGGGCAGAAGATCCTGTTCTTGTGCTGCACTGTTTTATGTTCCATGTTCTATGTTCTTGGTGATGGAATGGAGGTATTTACAATCTGCATGGCTTTCTCCATTGTAGGGGAAGCCACATAGTGAGTACCAGGTGGAATTCACTAAATAAGTAAATTCCTGCTTCACCTGAAGGGACAGTTTGGATTTCTGGAGAATGGGAATGGAAAAGGTAAAAGGCAGATGCTGCATTTCTTGCAGCTGCATAAGAAAGCATTATGAGAATGGAAGTAACTGGTGTGGAAGGAAGTTTGAACCAGGTAGTCACCAAAGGAATGTTCCAGTCCAACACTCCTAGTCCGATAGGTGGACAGGTCGGTGGCTCCAACCCAAGCGATGAGACTACACCGGCGAGACCGACGTCGGGCAGAGCTATAGTGGTGGGTGACTCCATTGTGTGAGGTACGGACTGGATAATCTGTAGTGCAGCCGAGACTTGAGGATGGTCTGTTGCCTCCCTGGTGTCAGGGTTAAAGATATCACAGACCGACTTCTGAACATCCTCGAGAGGGAAGGTGAACAACCGGCAGAAGTTGTGCACATGGGCACAAACAACATCGGGAAGAAGAGAAAGGAGGTTCTGCAATGAGAGTTTAGAGAGTTAGGATGAAGACTGAAAAGCAGGACTTCTAGGGTGGTTATCTCTGGATTGCTTCCAGTACCTCGTGCTAATCAGGGAAGGAACAGGGAGATAGGGGATCTGAATGTGTGGTTGGGGGGCTAGTGCAGAGAGCAAGGATCTAGCTTTATAGACCACTGGGGTCTCTTCTGGGGTATGGGGTGACCTGTACAATAGGGACGGGTTTGACCATAACTGGAGGGGGACCAACATTCTGGCAGGCAGGTTTGTTAGTGCTACACGTGTGGGTTTAAATTAAGTAGTGGGGGGGGAGGGATTGACAAATTGGGAATATAAAGATAGATTTAAAGGGAAAGCGAGTACAGGAAAAGTTACAAAAGACTCCCAAATTAATGGGATGGAAATTTCGAGAAGGGATAAGAGAGTAAGTTCAGGGCCAATAGTGACCGGTGTGAGAGGGGAGGTGAATACCGAAGTTAAAGTGATGTATGTGAATGCGCAAAGTATAAGAAATAAAGTGGACGAGTTTGAAGCTCAGTTAGAAATTGGCAAGTATTATGTTGTTGGAATTACAGAGACATGTCTGCAAGAGGACCCGGGCTGGGAATTTATTATTCAAGGGTAGGCATAGGTCCTATCGAAAAGACAGGCTGGTGGGCAGAGGGGGTGGGCTAGATCTGTTGGTGAGGATTGAAATTCAGTCCCTTGGGAGGGGTGACATAGAATCAGGAGTCGGTATGGATAGAACTGAGGAATTGTTATGGGGGATTTCAACATGCAGGTAGACTGGGTAAATCAGTTTGGTACTGGACCCCAAGAAAGAGAGTTTGTGGAGTACCTCCGTGATGGATTCTTGGAACAGCTTGTACTGGAGCCTACCAGGGAGAAGGCAATTCTGGATTTAGTGTTATGTAATGAACCGGATTTGTTAAAGATACGAGGTTAAGGAGCCATTTGGAGGTAGTGACCATAATATGAAACGTTTTTGAGAGGGAGAAGGATAAATCGGAACTGTCAGTATTACAGTTGAACAAAGGGGACTATGGAGCCATGAGGGAGGAGCTGGCCATAGTTGACTGGAAAGATACCCTAGCAGGGATGACAGTGGACCATCAATGGCAGGCATTTCTGGAAATAATACAGAAGGTGCAGGATCAGTTCATTTCAAAGAGGAAGAAAGATTCCAAGGGGAGTTAGGGAAGTCCAGGACAACGGGTCACAGCTTAAGGATAAAGGGGAAATCCTTTAAAACCGAGATGAGAAGAACTTTTTTTCACACAGAGAGTGGTGAATCTCTGGAACTCTCTGCCACAGAGGGTAGTTGAGGCCAGTTCATTGGCTATATTTAAGAGGGAGTTATATGTGGCCCTTGTGGCTAAGGGGATCAGGGGGTATGGAGAGAAGGCAGGTACGGGATACTGAGTTGGATGATCAGCCATGATCATATTGAATGGCGGTGCAGGCTCGAAGGGCCGAATGGCCTACTCCTGCACCTATTTTCTATGTTTCTATGTTTCTATGAGTAAGAGGCGACCGTGGGCGAAAAGGGAAGTCAGGGACAGTATAAAAATAAAAGAGAAGTAGTATAACATTGCAAAGGTGAGTGGGAAGCCAGAGGATTGGGTAACACTTAAAGAGCAACTGAAGTTAATTAAAAAGACAATACGGGGAGAAAATATGTGGTACGAAGGTAAGCAAGCCAAGAACATAAAGAAGGATAGTAAAAGCTTCTTTAGGTATGTGAAGAGGAAAACATTAATTAAGACCAAAGATAGACTTGAAGACCAAAAAGGGTGAATTTATTATGGGGAACAAGAAATGGCTCATGAGTTGAACAGGTACTTTGAATCCGTCTTTATTGAGGAAGACATAAACAATCTTCCTGATGTACTAGTGGCCAGAGGATCTGGGGTGATGGTGGAACTGAAGGAAATCCAAATTAGGCAGGAAATAGTTGGGTAAACTGATGGGACTGAAGGCTGATAAATCCCCAGGGCCTAATGGTCTGCATCCCAGGTACTTAAGGTATTGGCTCTAATAATCATGGACACATTGGTGATCATTTTCCAATGTTCTATAGATTCAGGATCATTTCCTGTGGATTGGAGGATAGATAATGATATCCCACTTTTTAAGAAAGGCGGTAGAGATAAAATAGGGAATTATAGACCAGTTAGCCTGACATCGGTGGTGAGGAAGATGCTGGAGCCAATCATAAAAGATGACATAGCGGCACATTTGGATAGCAGTAACAGGATCGGTCTGAATCAGCATGGATTAACGAAGGGGAAATCATGCTTGACCAATCTGTTGGAATTTTTTGAGGATGTAACTCGGAAAATGGACAAGGGAGAGCAGTGGATGTAGTGTACCTGGACATTCATATCTATTAATATATAAAACACAAATCCGTCCGTCTGCCTGCAGTACGGATCCCTTCCTGCCTTTCGATTTGTTCCCGCCGTGCGATGTCACAATGCCCGATGCTCGCGGATGTCCAATCGGAATGGATCCATTTGCATGTACAGCTTTCCGGCCGCGTTTCTTCCTTTAATTCTCCGCAACTCCGAAACCGGACGCAGAATCGCCGACGTCTTTTCCATTTCGGTAGAGATTTCGCTTTTCTTTCTAAGTATCCCCTCCTCATTACATTTCGTCGTGTTTAGGTACACGTTTTTAATCAAAACCTTCACCCCCCCCCCCACCACCCTCAATATTTCAAAAAGAAACTGGATTCTCACCCACACAATCAGCCCCAGCCCCCTGGTGAACGTTCCATCGTGTGATGTCACAATGCCCAATGCTCAAATACATTGTTGCCATAGAGAACGCTCAGTGATTATTCAAATTGTTCACTAACTGTCATTTCTGATTTTGCTTGTGAAGTGAAAAGTCCTTAATTGCATTTGTCTGATGCAGGAAGATTGTTCCAGATGTTGGGGAAGTCCAGGACACGCGGGACACAGTTTAAGGATAAAGGGGAAATCCTTTAGTACTGAGATGAGGGAAACATTTTTCACACAGATAGTGGTGAGTCTCTGGAACTCTCTGCCACAGAAGGTAGTTGAGGCCAGTTCATTGGCTATATTTAAGAGGGAATTAGATGTGGCCCTTGTGGCTAAAGGGATCAGGGGGTATGGAGAGAAGGCAGGTACAGGATACTGAGTTGGATGATTAGAGTAAAGAGTGCAAAGAGTAGGAGTAAACGGGTCCTTTTCACAATGGCAGGCAGTGACTAGTGGGGTACCGCAAGGCTCATTGCTGGGACCCCAGCTATTTACAATATATATTAATGATCTGGATGAGGGAATTGAAGGCAATATCTCCAAGTTTGCGGATGACACTAAGCTGGGGGGCAGTGTTAGCTGTGAGGAGGATGCTAGGAGGCTGCAAGGTGACTTGGATGGGCTGGGTGAGTGGGCAAATGTTTGGCAGATGCAGTATAATGTGGATAAATGTGAGGTTATCCATTTTGGTGGCAAAAACGAGAAAGCAGACTATTATCTAAATGGTGACCGATTGGGAAAGGGGGAGATGCAGCGAGACCTGGGTGTCATGGTACACCAGTCATTGAAGGTAGGCATGCAGGTGCAGCAGGCAGTAAAGAAAGCAAATGGTATGTTAGCTTTCATTGCAAAAGGATTTGAGTATAGGAGCAGGGAGGTTCTACTGCAGTTGTACAGGGTCTTGGTGAGACCACACCTGGAGTATTGCGTACAGTTTTGGTCTCCAAATCTGAGGAAGGACATTATTGCCATAGAGGGAGTGCAGAGACGGTTCACCAGACTGATTCCTGGGATGTCAGGACTGTCTTATGAAGAAAGGCTGGATAGACTTGGTTTATACTCTCTAGAATTTAGGAGATTGAGAGGGGATCTTATAGAAACTTACAAAATTCTTAAGGGGTTGGACAGGCTAGATGCAGGAAGATTTTTCCCGATGTTAGGGAAGTCCAGGACAAGGGGTCACAGCTTAAGGATAAGGGGGAAATCCTTTAAAACCGAGATGAGGAGAACTTTTTTCACACAGAGAGTGGTGAATCTCTGGAACTCTCTGCCACAGAGGGTAATTGAGGCCAGTTCATTGGCTATATTTAAGAGGGAGTTAGATGTGGCCCTTGTGGCTATGGGGATCAGGGGGTATGGAGAGAAGGCAGGTACGGGATACTGAGTTGGATGATCAGCCATGATCATATTGAATGGTGGTGCAGGCTCGGAGGGCCAAATGGCCTACTACTGCACTTAATTTCTATGTTTCCCTCTCCTCACTTCTCTCCCTCTCCTCACCCCTCTCCCTCTCTCCCTCACCCCCCTTCCCTCTCTACCCCACCCCCTTCCCCTCTCTCCACCCGCCCCCTTCCCCCCCCTCTCCTCCTCCCTCTCACTCCCCCCCACTTTCCCCCCGTCTCTTTCCCTCCACCCCCTCCCCCCTCCCCCTCCCCCTCCCCACCCCCCCCCCCCCACCCCCCCCCCACCCCTCCTCTCTCCCCCATCCCCCTCTCTCACCCCCTACCCCCTGTCATGTTTCCTCCTCCTCCCCTCCCCTCCCCTCTTCTCACTCACCCCCCCCCCCTCCCCCCACCTAGTTTGGGGGGGTGGTTAATTTGAGTGTGATGCCGCAGCCCCTACTGCCCCCCCCCCCCCCCCCCCCCCCCCGCAAACGCTACTGGGGAAACAGACCAACGGGTCTGCACTTGGTCTAGTAACCATATAACATATAACAATTACAGCACACGGAAACAGGCCATCTCGGCCCTACAAGCCCGTGCCGAACAAATATTTTCACCTAGTCACATCTACCTGCACTCAGACCATAACCCTCCATTCCTTTCCCATCCATATACCTATCCAATTCATTTTTAAATGATAAAATCAAAACTGCCTCCACCACTTCCACTGGAAGCTTATTCCACACAGCTACCACTCCCTGAGTAAAGAAGTTCCCCCTCATGTTACCCCTAAACTTCTGTCCCTTAATTCTGAAGTCATGTCCTCGTGTGTGAATCTTCCCTACTCTCAATGGGAAATGCTTGTCCACGTCAACTCTGTCTATCCCTCTCATCATTTTAAAGACCTCTATCAAGTCCCCCCTTAACCTTCTGCGCTCCAGAGTATAAAGACATAACTTATTCAACCTTTGTCTGTAACTTAGTTGCTTAAACCCAGGCAACATTCTAGTAAATCTCCTCGGTACTCTCTCTATTTTGTTGACATCCTTCCTATAATTAGGCGACCAAAATTGTACACCATACTCCAGAATTGGTCTCACCAATGCCTTGTACAATTTTAACATTACATCCCAACTTCTATACTCAATGCTCTGATTTATAAAGGCTAGCATACCAAAAGCTTTCTTTACCACCCTATCTACATGAGATTCCGCCTTCAGGGAACTATGCACAGTTATTCCTAGATCCCTCTGTTCAATTGCATTCCTCAATTCGTTACCATTTACCATGTACGTCCTATTTTGATTTGTCCTGCCAAGATGTAGCACCTCACACTTATCAGCGTTAAACTCCATCTGCCATCTTTCAGCCCATTCTTCCAAATGATCTAAATCTCTCTGTAGACTTTGGAAATCTACTTCATTATCCACAACACCACCTTTCTTAGTATCATCTGCATGCTTACTAATCCAATTTACCACACCTTCATCCAGATCATTGATGTACATGACGAACAACAGTGGACCCAACACAGATCCCTGAGGCACCCCACTAGTCAACTGACTCCAACCTGACAAACAGCTATCCACCATTACCTCTGGCGTCTCCCATTCAGCCACTGTTGAATCCATCTTGCTACTCCTGCATTTATACCCAACAATTGAACCTTCATAACCAACCTTCCATGAGGAACCTTGTCAAAGGCCTTACTAAAGTCCATATAGACAACATCCACTGCTTTACCCTCATCAATTTCCCTAGTAACCTCTTCAAAAAATTCAAGATTAGTCAAACGAATATGCTTATCAAATTCAGAAAGCATTGATAAGCATATCTCACACATAGGAGATTAGTGGGTAAAATTAGGGCACATGATATTGGGGGTACAGTGCTGACATGGATAGAATATTGGTTGGCAGACAGGAAACAGAGTAAGGATTAACAGGTCCCTTTCAGAATGGCAGGCAATGACAAGTGGGGTACGGCAAGGCACGTTGCTGGGACCACAGCTACTTACAATATATATTAATGATTTAGATGAAAGGATTACAAGTAACATTAGCAAATTTGCAGATGACACAAAGCTGGGTGGCAGTGTGAACTGTGAGGAGGATTCTACAAGGATGTAGGGTGAGTTGGACAGGTTGGGTGAGTGGGCAGATGCCTGGCAGATGCTGTTTAATGTGGATAAATGTGATGTTATCCAATTTGGTGGCAAAAACAGGGAGGCAGATTATTATCTGAATGGTGTCGTTGGAAAAAGGGGGAGTACAATGAGATCTGAGGGTCCTTGTTCTTCAATCACTGAAAGTAGGCATGCAGGCACAGCAGGCAGTGAAGAAAGTGAATGGCATGTTGGCCTTCCTAACAGGAGGAGTTGAATGTAGGAGAAAATAGGTCATTCTGCAGTTGTACAGGCCCCTAGTGAGACCATACCTGGAGTATTGTGTGTAGTTTTGGTCTCCAAATTTGAGGAAGGACTTTCTTGCTATTGAGGGAGTTCAGCATAGGTTCACAAGGTTAATTCCCGGGATGGCGGGACTGTCATATTCTGAGAGAATGGAGCGCCTGGGCTTGTACGCTCTGGAATTTAGAAGGATGAGAGGGTATCTTATTGAAACATATAAGATTATTAAGGGTTTGGACACGCTGGATGCAGGAAACATGTTCCCGATGTTGGGGGAGTCCAGAACCTGGGGCCACAGTTAAAAATAAGGTGTAAGCCATTTAGAAAGCAGATGACAAAACACTTTTTCACACAGAGAGTTGTGAGTGTGGAATTCTCTGTCTCAGAGGGCGGCGGAGGCCGGTTCTCTGGATACTTTCAAGAGAGAGCTAGATAGGGCTCTTAAAGATAGTGGAGTCAGGGGGTATGGGTAGAAGGCAGGAACAGGATACTGATTGTGGATGATCAGCCATGATCGCATTGAATGGTGGTGCTGGCTCGAAGGGCCTAATGGCCTACTCCTGCACCTATTGTCTATTGTCTTTGTCAGGAAACTGTAGGTCAGGCTAGGACAGTTTATTTCTGACTTTTGCTGCTCACAGTGAAAGAACTGCCGGTGTTCACAATTTAGGTTCAGACATGAAATGTGATGATTAGAGGAATGAAAAACAGAATAGACAATAGACAATAGACAATAGACAATAGATGCAGGAGTAGACCACTAGGCAGATCAGCAGTATCTGTAGAAAGAGACCATTTAGGTCACAGAAATTTTGTGGAGGGATGAGCAGAACAAAGAGAATATCTATGATTGAAATGGACCAGATTAATTAATGAGGCAATTAAACAGCAGTTAGGATTCAAATAAGTTTCTCATAATAATAAATAATAATAATAATTTTATTTATAGAGCACTTTAAAAACAATCATAGTTGCAACAAAGTGCTGTACATCACTAATCATTGACAAAAAAGTTAATACACACCAATAATAACAATCAAAAGAAATAGTAGGAAAAGACAAGTAAAATAAAGAAACATTAAAAACAATAAAAACAGAAGCAAAGTCTCAGGCATGGTCAAAAGCCAGGGAGTACAAATGTGTTTTAACACTGGATTTGAAGATGGACAGTGAGGGGGCCTGTCTGATGTGCAACGGCAGGGTGTTCCAGAGCGCTGGAGCAGCAACAGAGAAGGCTCTATCCCCTCTGAGCCTCCGATTAGACCTCGGTACCTCCAGGAGCAGCTGACCAGCTGACCTGAGGGACCGGGCAGGAGCGTATGGGTGGAGCAGCTCAGAGAGGTAAGGCGGGGCGAGCCCATTCAGAGATTTAAAAACAAATAACAGTATCTTAAAATGAACTCGAAAGTGCACCGGGAGCCAGTGGAGGGAGGCCAGAATTGGCGATATGTGCTCCCTCTTTCGAGTCCCAGTTAAAAGGCGAGCAGCAGCATTTTGAACCAACTGGAGACGAGCCAGTGAAGAACGAGCAACTCCAAAATAGAGCGCGTTACAGTAATCCAGCCTAGATGTAATAAAGGCATGGATTACTGTTTCAAAATGCTGCCGCTCGAGAATGGGCCTCACCTTCGCCAGCTTCCTTAAGTGAAAGAAGTTGGACTTTACCACCGCGCCTATTTGATGATCTAATTTAAAGTCACTGTCCATCCTAAAACCCAGGTTCAGAACTGTTGGCTTCACGTACCGTGACAATGGACCTAAATCAACAAACGGATAATGCATAATGTGTTGCCAATGAAAATGTTGTGGGATATGCCCAGCAATCCAAACTACACAAACTAGTTGAAAATGACTCAGCAGATCATGTTGTATTTTTGGGAAGAGAAATAGAATAAATGTTTCATATCCAGGGCCCTTCATCACCCTTCATTTTCTGTTTTTATTATTGGTTTCCAGGATCTGCAATTCTTATGATTTTCATGATTTTAAAAAGACTGAAATGGCCAGTTTTGATAATTTGATACTGGAAAGAAAGGGCGAGTTACTTCAAGTTTGAGAATTTGATATTGACCTCTGAAGGCTGTGATGTGACCAGGTAGAAGGTGAGGTGCTTACATTAGGCCTCATGGCAACAAAGTCTCAGACGTGAAACATTAGTGGATTCTCATGGGAAAGTGCCTTGGCTGGATGAGACAGAAGAATGTACCAGGTAGTCACAAAAGGAAAGTTCCTTTCAGAATGCTGAAGATATGGCTAAGACAGGATCTTGGTGGCACAAGGAACTACTGCTGCTGCAATCTTGTGCAGAACACAAAGTCAGCTGGCCAGGCAGCATCTTTGGAGGATGTGGGTGGGTGATGTTTCAAGTCGGGACCCTTGATCCACTTGATTATAGTATGGGGAGAAAACTGCAAAAGTGCTGGGGGTGGGACAAAGCTTGGCAAACGATAGATGGATATAGGTGATGGGGGTTTTGATACAACTCAATGATTTGAACATTGAGTTCTCAAATTTTAGGTAACACCTCCCCCTTTTTCCTTCCTGTCACTATGCCCCCCCCCCCCCTCCCACTCCCCCCCCCCCCCCCCCCCCCCCCTTTGTGTGTTCTATGCAGGATTCCAGCATCTGCAATTCCCTGACTCCACAGATGAATCCAACTTTAGGCACATCATTCCATAATGGTCTGATTTGGGATATTTCAGTTGATCTCAGTCCTCAGTTTAATTTATTGTTACATGTACCGAGGTACATTGAATAGCTTTTGTTGTATGCTATCCAGTCAGTGAAAGGACAATACATGATTAGAATCGAATCATTTACAGTGTATAGATACATGCAACTTACTATTTTCCATCTTTCCAGCACATCACATTGAATTGTGACCTTGCTAGACATTTGCAGCACTGTTTGAGTTAGAAGAGAGTTAGATAATGTTTTATAATGGGACCCTTGGAAGCATTTATCTTTGGTATGCCACTCAATCATAAAACCATGGGAAATAATCCAATTAGTACATTTCTCATGTTTGAATTACTAATTCTACAAGCAGTCGTGTTAATAACTATGCCCATAATTTTTTTGCAATAGATTATTTATGAAGTGTTGCAAGAATGTAAGATATGACTTAATGAACCAATAATTGGTTACTAGAAAGTCCTTATCCACAACCATAAATACATGGCAGCATATTGAAATAGAGCATCAGTTTCCTCTGAAATAAATCATGTTTATGAGGTGTCTAACTCTAGTTGCAATAAATGATTTGGAGTCATCATCATGAACCTAAGATGATTTCTGCATCAGAGGTACATGGGGCAGTGGAATTTCGCAGTTCAATCCTGCTCTTAGTTCAATCCTGCTTTCCAGTGTTGCTAGTGTAGAGATTAAACTTTCTCTCTGTGAGTGTGTGCATTTCCATTGGATATTAACGTTTTCTCCCATATGTCAAAGATATATCTACTTCTCCGTGGATTGTCACCTTGTCGTGGTGTAGAAGCTTGCGTGGTCCTTAGATCTTGAGAGCGATGCCGTCTGGAGCTATGCTCCTGGTAGGGCCACCCATGGTAGTAAGGTCAAGGGGGAGGGCTCTAGCAAAGAGCAATCCAACCAAGACCAACGATGGAACAGGCGGAGGATGATGGCTGACCTTAATGGAGCGTCACAACGGCTGGGAAGGCGGATGAAGGCTGCAGCAGCAAAGGGTCTCCAGTCGTCTTGGACTCCTTGCCACAGGATCTTGACCTAGATCAGTCAATGGCTGTCTGCACCAGTCTCCCCACATTAAACAAAGTCATGCACTGGCATCCTCCAACCCTGGAGACACCCATGGTCAGCCATGTCCGAAGGGGGCCTAAATAATATGTGGGTTGGTAGGTTAATTTGCCACTGCAAATACCGCCAGATTTGTTTGTGATGGAATTGATGGATTATGTTAAGAGAATAGCTTGCAGTGCAAATTAATAGAGGAATAGAATAGTTTGGTGTGTTGGCATATATTCAATGGTTTAATAGCTACCTTTAAACTGTCTTTCTTGTTAGGAAACATGAAAATAAGGATCAGAACAACCTTTTGAGTACATGTGATGTAGCAACAATATTAATTGCACATTGTTTTCTGGTTGATACCACGGTTGAATCCTGAGGGGGATATGTAGATGTAACTCGACATTCCTACAGGATTTGTAATCCCAGTATTGTTGATCATCGATCACCCATTCAGGTTCTATGTTATCCCATTTTCCCATGCACTCCTTCCAAACTAGGGGCAGTTTAGAGAAGCCGAATAACCTACCAACCCGCATGTATTTTGGATGTAGGAGGAAATGGGAGCACCTAGAGGAAACCCCTGTGGTCACAGGAAGAATGTGCAAACTCCCCAGAGACAAATCTAGAGGTGAGGATTGAATCTGGGACTCCATCACTGTGAGACAGCAGCTCTAGCAGCTGCGTCACTGTGCCACTGTCACCCCCACTGCGTTATTTTATCAATGTTATCCATAATTATTTTATTTCCTTTAAGGATTTTTTTTTAAAATCTGTTATTCCAGGATTAGATTACAACTATGCAAAATAGTTTCTCTTTCCGTCTTCAACAAAAGTCATTTTTAATTCAATTTACGTGCATTTTAATAAAGGGGTTTACCAATCACAGATTTTCTACTCTTCTGCACAGTGCAATTTCAAACCAACCATGGGAACAGCATTCAAAAAGCAAATTATAGGACACAATAAAGATGCTCATTAAGGGCTTTCTTACAATTGGGATCAATAATAATCAAAAGAGGCTCAATGGGATGGTTATAAGTATCAAAACATTTAGCATTAAGATTTTGTGATGATGCAGCAAGACAGTTCAATGATGTTAAAACTGTTCATTAAAAAATATTGTTCATGAAAATCTGTTTTGAATCTCAAATTAGATGAAAGACGTTTGCACATCTTGTTCATTTAAATACATATATGAACTTTATTGGTTAAGGAGTGGTGAATTCTACAATGAGATACATTTATTAATTACAGGCAACAAAATCCTTGAATGATGACAGCTAAATTGGATTGCCTCTAAAAACAAGAAAGGAGATTGTAGTGGCTACTGCTGGCAATGCAAATGTGCTGCTTGGTTATTTACATGATTGCTACAAGCACCCAGCTCCAACTGTGCAATTAACTGGCTTATCACTTCAGCAAAGGCCCAATTTAATGAGTGACTGGAATTAACTAAAGCTACAGCAGACCAGCTGACTGAGAGGTACATTGTAGCTGCAGAAATGCTGGCAAGCATCATCAGAGACAGTATGACTTGGAACCAAGGGTTGCTAAATGAAACAAAGCTGGCTCCATTCTGTCCAAACTTATTTTGGAAAGGAGGAGAAATGTCCTTTTAATGTGCAAGGTGCAGATGATCATTCAGAAACACACTGAAAGGCAATGACAGGAAATAACTGTGCCAAACAAAGCAATTATTCATACTTCAAGGACCAGCACACAGAGCACAAGAAATTAATTGACGAAAGTGGCATGATTACCAATGCTGTGCATGTTATTGGTTTATAATTGTCACATATACTGAGATACAATGGAAAACAATGTTTTGTGTGCTATCCAGCAAAATGTATGGGCAGATTGTACCATAAAAGAGTACAATCAATCCATACATGAGTACAGCAGATAGTGGAACAAGAGAAAGGAAACAGAGTGCAAAATATAATGATACAGCTACTGAGAAAATGCGGATAGGCACCATCAATTAGATTGGAATATCGGGAGGTCATCCTTATCTTATGAGAGGTCTGTTCAAGAGTCTGATAATAGCGAGGAAAAAGCTGCCCTTGGATCAGTAAGATATGTGCTTTCAAGCTTTTGTAACTTCTGCCCAATGGGAGAGGGGAGAAGAGAAAGTGTCCTTGATTTTGATGCTTACTTTATCAAGGCAGTGCGAAGTATAGACTCAAGGGACTGCAGATGCCAGAATCATGTGTAGAACTCAAAATGTTGAAGTGACTCAGTGTCAGGCATTATCTCAGGAGGACATAGGTATGCAACATTCTGGCTCAGGGCCCTTCTTCAAATTCCACACAGTGTGAAATATGGATGGATTCAATGTTGATGGGGAGCTGTAAGTTTGCTCTGCATGATGGACTGGGCTGCATTCACAACTCTCTGTACTTTCTTGCAGTCTTTGACAGAGCAATGGCCAAACTAAGCTGCAATGCATGTCAATAGGATACTTTCTATGGTGAATCACTTCTATGGTGAACTTGGTATGAGCAATTGGGGACATGCCAAATTGCCTTCGTCTTCTGAGGAAATAGAGGTATTGGTGTGTTTTATTTACTGTATCATTGCTGGATTGAAATGAATTTGAAACATGGCTCACTACTCGCTCCGCTGACCCTGCTCCATAACCTGAGGGACTTTCCATTTATCATTATGGACCGTGCAAATCTTCAGGGAAGGGGAAGGTAGCAACATCTGCTTTTTGGTCAATATTTTGTGCTGGTCGAAGGTCGCAAATTCCTTGGCATTCATATCATCAGGAACCACATCAGAGCATCTGCTATTTTAGCTGCCTACGAAGATTTAGCACGTCCAAAATGATTCTCATTAATTATATTGATGTCCCATAGAAAGTATTCTGATGGGATGCATCTCAACGTAGTGTAGTAACTGCTCTACCCATGACCGTATAAAGTTGCAGACAGTGGTTAACTTATCGAAGTCCATCACATGACCATCTCTTCCTCCGACCAGTCTTTCTTCAAGGTGCTTTTCATCTGGAAAGCTGGAAGAATCATCAAGGATGCCTGCCATTCATATATTCTCACTTTGTAGTGAGCCTTTATTCCCTGTGTGAAGATACAGGAGCTTGGAAACTCAGACAACAACAGCTTCTTCCCCACTGCTCTAAGACTCCTGAAACCAATCACCTCTTTCATACCCCATTTCCAGATGTGCTGCCTTGAATTCATACTTTTTTAACTCAGCCTCACTTGGTTATTCCATTATTGTAGTTGAATATTCTTTTGCACTACTTGTGTTTTGCATATGCAATGCCGTTCTGTTCTTCTGTTTTACACTAATTGTTGAACTTATTGTTGCATTTATAATTACAGTAAGCATATTGTTTACTCCTTGAGTATTAAATGAGAATGAATTTCATTGTACCCTGGTGTTTAGTGAGAATAATCTAATTTGACATGATCCGACCTGCTAGGCATTTTTACCTGATAGCTCCAACTGCCAGGCACTTTGTGCAATGACAGTATATGTGTTGCTGATTCTGGGGAATCATTGAGTCCTATTATCCATTCTGATCATATTTTACAAACACCTTTACAAACTCCTGTCAATTTTAAATTTCAGCCTTTGCCCTTTAATCTTCCAGCTATGCTTTGTGTGCTCTTCCCTTTTAGTTTTCATCATATTTTTGGCTGGAATTGTAATAGTTTCAATATTGCTCCAGCTTCTCTGTTTTCTCATCTATAGTGCTATGTAAGTGTAGAATGCTGTACACGATTCTGCACTTCGGTGCTAATTTCCAAAGTCTCATGTACAGATTCATAATTACTTTATTCTTCCAAGTTCCCACTGTTTCCCATGTGGACACTATTCAAATTTGTTCTTCTATTATTCAGTATATTCTTTCAAACTTTTGGCCTCTTCTCACTTTGTTTTTCCCTCTTGCCGTAAAATTTTCTGAATTTTATTCTCATTCCAATCTAAATCCTGGATGGCATCCAGAACAGATCCCCAAAGAAGACATTCATCAGTGTTGCTGTTACCCCACTCATCTTGTTCCAGCTCATTTTCTATCTGCACCATTAGACAGCTTCAACAGAAAAGTAATTTAATTTATTTTGGTAATTTATTTGACAAACCACTGGCTGAGGACGCATCTAACAAAAATCAATTGATGCCTCTCTTTTATCTCGCTAACTATTAAGTTGGTTAAAGATGAAATTCCGCACTAATCCTTCATTGCATATCCAGAATATTTTGAAATAAATAATGTGAATTACATTCTCCCATAGTCATTTGGTTTACCCTTCCCACTTTTCTATATCTTGACATTATCCATCATTATAACCAGATAACCATATAACAATTACAACAATAAATTATCTAATACAACCTGGAGGATTTAACTGCCACATCATAATTTTCATACATTTTGCAGTTTATATACTTACAAAAAGATTTGAAACTGTAGTTTGATTAGTTTCAATATCAGCTAATTAATTTAATTGATCTAAATTGATTATTTTATAAACCAAATTATTTTTCTTCCCTTTAAACAAATTCTTTCCAATGCACCCTCTGTAATAGAAACATAGAAACATAGAAATTAGGTGCAGGAGTAGGCCATTCGGCCCTTCGAGCCTGCACCGCCATTCAATATGATCATGGCTGATCATCCAACTCAGTATCCCGTACCTGCCTTCTCTCCATACCCTCTGATCCCTTTAGCCACACAGGCCATATCTAACTCCCTCTTAAATATAACCAATGAACTGGCCTCAACTACCCTCTGTGGCAGAGAGTTCCAGAGATTCACCACTCTCTGTGTGAAAAAAGTTATCCTTATCTCGGTTTTAAAGGATTTCCCCCTTATCCTTAAGCTGTGACCCCTTGTCCTGGACTTCCCCAACATCGGGAACAATCTTCCTGCATCTAGCCTGTCCAACCCCTTAAGAATTTTGTAAGTTTCTATAAGATCCCCTCTCAATCTCCTAAATTCTAGAGAGTATAAACCAAGTCTATCCAGTCTTTCTTCATAAGACAGTCCTGACATCCCAGGAATCAGTCTGGTGAACCTTCTCTGCACTCCCTCTATGGCAATAATGTCCTTCCTCAGATTTGGAGACCAAAACTGTACGCAGTACTCCAGGTGTGGTCTCACCAAGACCCTGTATAACTGCAGTAGAACCTCCCTGCTCCTATAACCATATATAACCATATAACCATATAACAATTACAGCACGGAAACAGGCCATCTCGGCCCTACAAGTCCATGCCGAAAATTTTTTTTTTTTTTTTAATACTCAAATCCTTTTGCTATGAAAGCCAACATACCATTCGCTTTCTTTACTGCCTGCTGCACCTGCATGCCTACCTTCAATGACTGGTGTACCATGACACCCAGGTCTCGCTGCATCTCCCCCTTTCCCAATCGGCCACCATTTAGATAATAGTCTGCTTTCCCGTTTTTTGCCGATAATAGTCTGCTTTCCCGTTTTTGCCATAGTTATCTTTGTTGTTATATTTCTGAGACATTCTTCTTCTTGTGTATTGCGGCGACAGCAGCAAATTACTAACAATGGGATTTCAATGTGTCCTTCTTAATTTCAACCAATTTATTTCCAGCCACAATGTTTATGAGCTAAGCCTCAGACAAAGCCATTATACAATTCTATCTGTGGAATGTTAGCGTCTCAATCTATGTTTATTATCGGATCTTTTCAGAGTTTTGTGACATAAAGAAAATAGCAGTGAGTGAATACCAGAAAAGGGGAGAAAACATCACAAATGGGATAGTTTAAGAATACAAATGTTAACTGTAAAGATTAGCAGACAACAGGAAGAATGAGAACAAAGAAAGGCAGCATATGAAGGATGAAGGGTAGGGGATCCAGAGAAGAAAAAAGACAGAAAGAAAGTGGAAGTTAAATTGAGTGAGAACATTTAATTATTGAAGCAGTACAAGATTTGGGATTATTGCTTAGTGAAATTACTCATATTTAAATTATTCTATTTTATTATAAGACTGAGGGTGCCTTCATTTGTGCAGGAGTATATTCCAAGCTACAGTATATACAGTAACTACAATAATTATTGATAACACAAACTTTAACTGTTGATGTAAATATCCTAATCTATCACAATTACCTAATCACATTTACTCATTCCCTGAACAAAAACAGTGCTGATGTGCATAACTCCACCCAAGGAGTGCAAACGATCTTAAAGTTAATTTCAGAAAACCGTGAAAAGGAATTTCTGGATGCATTTTATTCAGAATAGCAACAAATGTCAGCATTAAGTGTCTGAATGTCAGAGTAATTGTAAAGGCCTTTTTATTGACTGCATGTCATTTTAAAAGTATTCTTCAGTGGTGCAGTTCTAACATTTCAAAGATGTTCTCAATAGTATGGAAATAATGTAGAACTGCCAAACTTGTTTTGACTACAACAACCAAATACTTTAACAAACACTGATGTCCTGTGGCCATTCACAGTTTGCACAGAAAATGGATTGGAAATTTGCTTTTGGGTAGAACTGGATGGGTGTTAGAAGATCTGTCTCCCATTATACCTGCCTCTCATAATGATTATTGTAATGTCGACTCGAACACACATCAAGATACAACACATATTTATTAAATCTACATACAGCAAGGATCTGCAGTCATCACATCTCCGAGCTGCTACTCATTCTAACTAGCGTCTTCAGTGGAGTTGAAAATATATAGAGAAAAGTAAGAGTGGCAAATACTTTATCACAGGTTTAATGTTAGTGATTAAAAATAAACTTCTAGCCCGTAATCTTTATCTCATTTTCTTAATGCATTTCCTATTGTGTTTCTTTTGCATAACCTAATATTTTGAACGTAGTTTTTGAGAATTAATTGAGTGACATATCAACCAAAATATGGTAACAGCTTGCCCATTTAAACTTCACATCATTACTGGAACATTATAATACAAATGAAATGAAGCAAAATTATATTTATTTCCTAACAACAAAAAATACATGGCTCGGAGTAACTCTATAATATCAGAAAATGCTATAAACATTCAGCAGGTCAGGCTACATCTGTGGAAAGAGAAAGTTCAAGTTTCAGGTTTAAGACCTTTCATCAAGATTGGGGGATTGGGAAAAAGATTTGATGATGGGTCACATATCTTTATGATTTTAATTAATTTCAAGCAATTTAAGTTATTTTAAGTACTTACTTTTTGATATTTTTATTTTCTTTATCTATTTTATTTGATTTGAACTGGTCTTGTATACCTCTAATTATCAGAGTTATGCAATCAAAGTTGAAAATATTTTTGAAAGTAGTCAAAACGATCGGGGGAAGTGGATAATGCCCCATGATTTACCACCTGGTCCGAATGAACCTTTGAGCAAAACCACAGCATCCTGACCTTTGGGTCCATTAAACAAAGTAAATTACATGCAACTGATTAGAACAGCAGATTATATATAGTCATTGGAAAAGTATTGGAAATGATCGTGTACTGCGAGATAGATTATGGTCTGAACCTGTATCCCTTTTTTAAACTTATTTCAGATTCTTGGGGAGAGAACTTGAAATAAAGCAACCACATGAAACAAACAGCCTATTGTGTACACAAAAATGCTGGAGAAACTCAGCGGGTGCAGCAGCATCTATGGAGGGAAGGAAATAGGCGACGTTTCGGGCCGAAACCCTTCTTCAGACTGATGGGGAGTGAGGGGGAGAAGGAAGGAAAAAGGGAGGAGGAGGAGCCCGAGGGCGGGTGGGTTGGGAGGAGACAGCTCGAGGGTTAAGGAAGGGGAGGAGACAGGAAAGGCTAGCAAAATTGGGAGAATTCAACATTCATGCCATCCGGACTCATGCAACCCAGGCGGAATATGAGGTGCTGTTCCTCCAATTTCCGGTTTTGCTCACTCTGGCAATGGAGGAGACCCAGGACAGAGAGGTCGGATTGGGAATGGAAGGGGGAGTTGAAGTGCTGAGCCACCGGGAGTTCAGGTAGGTTATTGTGGACTGAGCGGAGGTGTTCGGTGAAACGATCGCCCAACCTCCGCTTAGTCTCCCCGATGTAAATCAGCTGACATCTAGAGCAGCGGATGCAGTAGATGAGGTTGAAGGAGTTACAGGTAAACCTTTGTCGCATCTGGAATGACTGCTTGGGTCCTTGAATGGAGTCGAGGGGGGAGGTGAAGGGACAGGTGTTGCATTTCTTGCGGTTGCAACGGAAAGTGCCCGGGGAGAGGGTGGTACGGGAGGGAAGGGAAGAATTGACAAGGGAGTTGCGGAAAAAGCGGTCTTTGCGGAAGGCAGACATAGGGGGAGGTGGGAAGATGTGGCGAGTGGTGGGATCACGTTGGAGGAGGTGGAAATGGCGGAGGATTATTTGTTGTATTTGCCGGCTGGTGGGGTGAAAGGTGAGGACTAGGGGGACTCTGCCCTTGTTGCGAGTGCGGGGATGGGGAGAGAGAGCAGTGTTGCGGGGTATGGATGAGACCCTGGTGTGAGCCTCATCTATGGTGGCGGAGGGGAATCCCCGTTCCCTGAAGAACGAGGACATTTCCGATGCCCTGGTGTGGAATGCCTCATCCTGGGAGCAGATGCGGCGTAGGTGGAGGAATTGGGAGTAGGGGATGGAGTCTTTAAAGGGGGCAGGGTGGGAAGACGTGTAGTCCAGATAGCCATGTGAGTCAGTTGGTTTGTAGTGTATGTCGGTCAGAAGTCTGTCCCCTGCGATGGAGATGGTGAGGTCAAGGAATGGTAGGGAAGTGCCAGAAATGGTCCAGGTATATTGGAGTGCCGGATGGAAGTTGGTAGTGAAGTGGATGAAGTCAGTCAGTTGTGTGTGGGTGCAGGAGGTGGCCCCAAAGCAGTCGTCAATGTAACGGAGGTAGAGGTCGGTGATGGGGCCCTGGTACGTATTGAACAAGGATTGTTCACAGCCTATTGTGTACCTTTTGTCCACATGTTTTCTCTAGAACTTCTTTATGTATACAATAAGATGTGTAATGAGTGGATGCATCTCAGCCTGGTATGGCAATTGCTTTGCTCTTCACTTCCTGAGCCTGCAGAGTAGTGAACACAGCTTAGTCCATCATCTGATCATCACTTCTTTCCATTTATCCTGTCTATCTTCATGGTGTGTTGCTTCAGGAAGGATGGAAATATCATGTCAGTTGCCTACCACTGGGCATTCCTTTTTTTTCCTTCCTACTTGGGGGAAGATACAGGAGCTTGAAAGTCTGGACATCCAGACATATGAACATCTTATTTTCCACTGTTGTCAGACTCCTGAATCCACCATTGCTTTTGTACCCTAATCTTGGCAGAGGCACCGCATACTCTTACTCTTAACTTCATGTCATTTGGTTATTTCATTATTGCATTTCAGTATTCTTATTTGCTCTGCTTTAGATGTCACATCAATCTTTGCATATTTCTGCTGTTTTGCATGCATTGTCATATTTATAATTGTCCTGCATACTATCATGTATAATATTTACACTATGAGCTTCATGTGAACAAGAAAATTGATTGCAGTTTGATGTATATGAAAATAAAATAATTCAATTCTATTAAAAATATATATTCTAGAATGTTTTCTAAAAAAGTATATGATGAATTTTACTAACATTGGCATGTGTGCTAGTGTGGGAGAATGACCCATTGGCTGTCAGGTTAATCGATTGAAGGAGGGCACCACAATATTGGGAAGCTCGCCAATCTTTATCAGCTCAGTTTGCGGGTTGGGGACAAGATTTCAAGTTGGACAAGATTCAAGAGGGTAGTTGAGGCCACAGAGGGTAGTTGAGGCCAGTTCATTGGCTATATTTAAGAGGGAGTTAGATGCGGCCCTTGTGGCTAAGGGGATCAGGGGGTATGGAGAGAAGGCAGGTACGGGATACTGAGTTGGATGATCAGCCATGATCATATTGAATGGCGGTGCAGGCTCGAAGGGCCGAATGGCCTACTCCTGCACCTAATTTCTATGTTTCTATGTTTCTAAGAGAATCAAGATTCAATTTATTTGTCATTTGGACCCCTTGAGGTCCAAACGAAATGCCGTTTCTGCAGCCATACATTACAAACAAATAGACCCAAGACACAACATAATTTACATAAACATCCATCACATCGCTGTGATGGAAGGCCAAAAAAACTTATCTCTCCACTGCACTCTCCCCCCACCCCCCCGATGTCAGAGTCAAAGTCAAAGCCCGCGGCTGGCGATGGCGATTGTCCCGCGGCCATTAAAGCCACGCCGGGTGGTGCAAGGTCGCACACCAGGTCTTGGTGTTAGAGCCCCCAGCATGCGCTCGCAGAGTCCCGTGGCCATTCCAAGCCGCGCGGGGTGGTGATGTCAGGCCCCGCTCCAGGAGCTCTTCAACCCCGCAACTCGGGCGGGAGAAGTCGCCGTTGCCGGAGCCCTGAAAAGCGGTCTCCCTCCAGGGACCCGCGGGCTCCCGGTGCCGCCGTCCGCCAGACCCGCAGTTGCAGCCTCCAAATCTCCGGAGGTCGGGCCGCAGCAGCAGCAGTGCTCCACCACCGCTCCACCCGCTCTGGACTCGGCCAGCTCCGCGACGGTGAGGTGAGTCGTCGGCACCAGAGTCCCCGGTCTTCTCCTGTTGGAGGCTGCTCCTCGTTGCAGCCCCAACGACAACGGAGACCCGACAGAAAAGGTCGGGTCTCCTGTGCAGGGAGAGATTTAAAAGTTTACCCCCTCCCTCCCACCCCACCCTCACCCCCCCCCCCCCCCCCCCCACACACACACACCACAACAAAAAATAACAAAAACTACATAGAAACATAGACAAAAAATAATAAAAACGCGGACGGGCTGCAGAGGCCGCTGCTAACGAGAGTCGCGCCGCCTACCGACAAGAATTGGTACCTGGAGGTATAAAAAGCGTTCTGTGGAAGTTTTGGCCTGTTATATTAGTTTACAATGTGTACCCAGAGAATGCAAATCCTATTGGGTCTAGTTAGGTTCAAACCATTGGTTGTTGGATTCATTCTGATGTTTCTAATCTTTCCACCATCAACACACAGCCAGCTCCTCCCAAATCTCCTCAACTACTTTAACATATATTAACCAACAATTTCTGTTGCTCTCTTATGGGCCTATCCCACTTGCTGTTCAACACCGGATGTGACTCAAGTCTGGAAAAGTTGCATATTAATGACCTGTCCCACTTACGCATCTTTGTTGGTGACTTGCCGACACCCGTCATAGTCGCAGCAGGTCGGTGAAAATTTTAAACAAGTTGAAAATCCAGCAGCGACCAGAACAAGGTACAAGAGCAAGGTTCATTGCAAAAAGATTTGAGTATAGGAGCAGGGAGGTTCTACTGCAGTTGTACAGGGTCTTGGTGAGACCACACCTGGAGTATTGCGTATAGTTCTGGTCTCCAAATCTGAGGAAGGACATTATTGCCATAGAGGGAGTGAAGAGAAGGTTCACCAGACTGATTCCTGGGATGTCAGGACTGTCTTATGAAGAAAGACTGGATAGACTTGGTTTATACTCTCTAGAATTTAGGAGATTGAGAGGGGATCTTATAGAAACTTACAAAATTCTTAAGGGGTTTAGACAGGCTAGATGCAGGAAGATTGTTCCCGATGTTGGGGAAGTCCAGGACAAGGGGCCACAGCTTAAGGATAAGGGGGAAATCCTTTAAAACCGAGATGAGAAGAACTTTTTTCACACAGAGAGTGGTGAATCTCTGGAACTCTCTGCCACAGAGGATAGTTTGAAGCCAGTTCATTGGCTATATTTAATAGGGAGTTAGATGTGGCCCTTGTGGCTAAGGGGATCAGGGGGTATAGCGAGAAGGCAGGTACGGGATACTGAGTTGGATTATCAGCCATGATCATATTGAATGGCGGTGCAGGCTCGAAGGGCCGAATGGCCAACTCCTGCACCTAATTTCTATGTTTCTATGTTTCTATGACTCTTTGGGCGACTACTCGGGACCTACAGGCTTCACCCCACGACATGTCGCCAGGGTGTCCCCTGTATGGTCATGAGTAGTCTCCTCAGTCGCCCAAAATGTTGAACATTTTCTGCGACCTGCCATGACCTATGACAGGTGCCGGCAGTTGCCGAAAAAGTCGCGTAAGTGGGACAGGCTCATTAATATGCAACTTTTCCAGACTTGAGTCACATCCGATGTTGAACAGCATTGGACAAATAGCTTATTCTAGCTGATAACCTTCTGGTCTTGGGGTCTGATATTGAGAGTAAGCTCTAAGCTTTTATACAGTTCTAATCTGGTTTAATAACCAAAGAGGAATTCTGAAATAAAGTGGCATTGGAAAAACTGATATCTGGTATCATACTAAGTACATGAACGATGGTGACATTTCGGATGTTTCAGACCTCAGGGCGTGCTCCATGTGGCCCTTGCCTGCTCCCTGAAGAGATGTTGAAGCAGCACTGCAGGTGGATCGACAAAAGCTGCCCTGTTTCTAGTGTCGCAAGTAGTTTGTTCCTGATCCTTCTGACAGCTCTTTGACACCTGCCATTGCCAATTTGAAGAAAAATGACATTTTCCATTTAAAAGCTGTTCCTGTGTTGTCCTCAGCCAATGGCGATCATCATTTGAGCTTTTTAATGCTACAAGAATATATGTGTTATGATTACGAAAAACACCATCAATAATAAGATCGGTCATTTTAACTTACATTAAAATGATGCAGGTTAGAAATCGCAAAGAAAATGCATATTCTTTTCAGAAAAGAAAACAGAATATTTTGGAAATAAATAGCATCTGTAGAGAGAGAAACAGGGTTAATGTTTCAGTTCCATGACATTTCATCAGAACAGTTTTGACGAAAGGTCATCAAAGTAAAATATGTGTATAGGAAAGAACTGCAGATGTTGGTTTACACCGAAGATAGACACAAAATGCTGTAGTAGCTCAGCAGGACAAGCAGCATCTCTGGAGAGAAGGAATTGGTGGCGTTTCGGGTCGAGACCCATCTTCAGACCTAAAATATCAAGTCTGTTTCTTTCCCTCCCTGCAGATTCCACCTGAATATTTCCAGAATGCTGTGTTTTTATTATGGAATATATTATCATGAGTGCATATATAGTGGAGTAATTAGAATATATTGTGGTGTAATTAGAATAAAATGGAGAGAAAGGAAAACTATGACTGTTGGACATTCAGGAATAAGGTGAGAAGTATTTATGATAAAAGACTCTGCAATCGAAATTGCAGCATGGAAACGTTCTCAAGTCATTTATCAGATCGTAAGGAAATAAGTCTTTTAAGAAAACATTCTCTTACATTATGGAGAACAAAATATATTTTGTAATAAAAGATAAGTAAAAGTCTAAATTACACTAGGCTTTAATATAATAAATAACAATTTCTCCATAAGGTTGAAGAAGTAACACTAAGTTAAATGTGGACTCCATCTCAGTGCACAAAGAGACCCAAACACTGATTAATCACCGCAAATTGCTGTATGACCTACACCACTTCAACATTAGTCCTCAGTATCAAGCACTCACTATTGACCTTCCCTTGAGAGCGTAAAAATTGCTGTGTTTCTGATACAAGTACCAATTAAATTCACAATGGAGAGATGATGGTGGCATTTAAATAGAGTAAAGATCCTTGTAGTGATGAGTTTTATGTTTCTGCAATGCTAGTCAACCTTGACAATACAGAACAGGGATAGAGAATGCAGTGAATTTTGATTCCTATAAGCAAATTGCTCCCAGAGTGTATTTAAACAGTTTATTTTCTTACTTTCCCTTATTCATTATTTTTACTCTCTCTTACTCAAATGTACTTTTCCCTCTTATTCTTCATCTTTCTTAAGTCTAATTTCACCCCACATTATCTCTGCCATTCATTCTGATTCATATTTTCTCGTTAAATCTCAATGTTTGAAAAGGTGGATTGGTTGCTCTGTCATTTTGCCAAGGATCATGATACCCTAGACCTTAGCAGCATCATTACGGACTTCCATTTCCTTCATTTTGCACCACAACATTATTTTTGAGTTGTGGGGTGAAGAAGCTACATCCTGAGCTAAGGACCTTACCATGAGATGTCATACTGTAGCAAACCTATACATTATTGTTACCAATAAAAAAGTATATTTTGAAGGAAAAGTAAACTGTGATTTTTAATGAAATTCAGAAACCTTTCATGAATGAATAAGAATGGATTTTTAATCATTATTACTTTTATATAGATTGTCCTTTTTAATGTAGAATCAATATTAAACTTTATAATTAGATTTTATTATAAATGACATAACTCTGATTGATTTGCTCTGTGCATGTCAGCATTGTGTCAAATTGAAGAAGCAATGTCTTTAATATTACCTTTACCATGACCTGGCTATCTTTTAACAAGTATTTCCTTTCATCAAGCTGATTGATATCACAGCATTAATCCACTATAAATAAAATGTTTTGATAAATGGATGAGCACATGAATCACTCCATATACTGTATATACAATACAATACAATATTTATTCCATGTCATTTGAACCTCAGTGAGGCTCAAATGAAACTCTGTTTCCACAGCCATACAAATGAAACAATTCCTACAAGACACACAAACAATTCAATTTACACAAACATCCATCACAGTGAACCTCCTCCTCACTGTGATGGAAGGCAAAGTTTTTTCTCTCCCCTGCACTATTTCTCTCTCAATGTCGAAGACCCTTGCGGGCGATGGTATGTCCCACGGCCATTTAAGGCCGCACCGGACGATGTACGGCCCCTCTCCAGGCCAAAAAGTCACAAAGTTGGAGACCCCAGCAGGCGCTGCAATGTCCTGCGGTCACTAAAGCTGCGCCAGGCGATGTACGGCCCCGCTCTAGGTCATTCCAACCCCGCGACACGGGCTGGAGAAGTTGCGTTGCGGGTTCTCCGAAAAGCAGTCTCCCACCCGCACCCGCGGGCTCTTGATATCACAGACCACAGGTCTGCAGCTGGAGCCTCCGAGCTCCGGAGTCAGACCGCAGCAGCGAGCCACCACCGCTCCCCACGCTCCGAGACTGGCTAACCTCACGACAACGTGGACCCGACAGGGAAAAGGTCAGGTCTCCCGTGCAGGGAGGAGATTTTTTTAAGTCTCCACCTCCCCCCCCCCCCCCCCCCCCACATATCTATATTACTATCAGTCTGTTCTTGACCGGATTTGGCGATCTGTGCTGCGATTTCCGAGAGAACGCCGCCACCTACGGCTGTCATTTTTGGCCACCTCACTCAGAACCCCCCCCCCCTCCGCCGCAGGTGTGCTGAGGATTTTTCCAGTCGATGAAAAATGACAGGGATATTAATGATTTTACAAAATTCCCCATTCTCTCTGTGACCCTGCTGGCGGCAGGGGGGATGGACTATAAAACCAGGAAGTGGTGTGCCTCAATTAGTCTGCAAGCTGGAGGAAGGTAGAGGGTCACATTTCTCTGAGCTGTGAATAACACTGAACAGTTATCCACACAACTGTGAGAAAGTACCCTTAATGTGGTTTGAAAATGAAAATATGGTTAAAGTAAAAAAGCACTGCCTGCAAATGGTTGTTTGGGGGGGTGGGGTTTGGGTTGAAATAAAAAGGCACTCTCTCTCCCCCCTCTCCTCTCACCTCCCCCCCTCCTCCCTTCCCCCCTCTCCGCTCTTACCCCTCTCCTCTCTTCCCCGCTCTCCTCTCCTACTCTCGCCCCTTCTCCTCTCCCCCTCCTCCCCCTCCTCTGCTCTCTCCTCCCCCCCCCCCTCCCTCCTCCTCTCCCCCCCCCCTCTCTCCTCTCCCCCCCCTCTCTCTCCCCTCTTTTTTGTCCCCCTCCTCCCCTCCCTCACCGTCCCTCCCCTAAACCCCCCTCCCCTCCACACACCCCTATCCCCATCCCTCCATCCCCCACCCTGCTCCCAACCTCTCCCCCCCTCCCCTCACCTCACCCCCCTCTCCAGCACACCCCCTCACTCCCCCTCTCCTCTTCCCTCCCCCCTCTCCTCCCCCCCCCCTCTCCTCCCCTGTCCTCCCCTGTCCTCAACCCCCCTCCTCTCCCCCCTCTCCTCTCCCCCCTCTCTTCCCCCCTCTCTTCCTCCTCCCTCTCCCCTCTCTCCCTCTCCCCTCTCCCCCCCTCTCCTCTCCCCCCCCTCCTCCTCTCCCCTTCTCCTCTCTCCCCCCCTTCTCCTCCCCCCTCCCTCTTCTCCCCCCCGTCTCCACTCCTCAACCCCCCTCTCCTCATCCCCCCCCCTCTCCTCTGCCCCCTCTCCTCTCTCCCTCTCTCTTCTCCTCCAATCTCTTTCTCCCCACACTCCTCCCCTCTATCCCCTCCCCCACTGTCCCTCCCCTAAACCCCCCTCCCCTCCACACACCCCTACCCTCTTCCCTCCACCCTCCTGTTTTCCCACCTCTCCCCTTCCCCTCTCCCCCTCCCCTCACCCCCTCTGTCCCCCTCACTCTCTCTCCTCCCCTCCACCCCCCACCTTTCCCCTCTCACACACCCTCCTCTCTTCTCCCCTCACCACCCCCCCTCTCCCTCTTGCCCCTCTTTCTGTGTGTCTGCCCCTTCTCTCTCTGCCCTCACTCTCTCTAGATGTGACTGCAAGTTGGGGTCAGTAGATACGGTGGCTAAGGGGTAAAAGGAGCAAATTAATAATATTAATATGATATCAAGGGGGGTAATTAGCTTGAGTGCGGGGGGGGGGGGGGGGAGATAGTTAGTGTGTGTGACGCTGCATGCCGCCTCCCCCCCCCCCCCCCCCCACAACTGCACGTTGGAGGAACAGACCCAACAGGTCTGTACTTTGTCTAGTACACAGTTAAAAACAGTATTAAAAAAACACGAACAATTACATTTAACTAGACAAAAAAAAAGACAGACAGGCTGTAGAGGCTGCTGCAACATGAGTCGCGCTGCCACTCGAAAACCATATTCAGATATTGTGCCTTTGAACTGAATACTGCACATTCAATGTGCTTGTCATATGGAACACATATAGTTTACTGACCTAACTTTCTCTGATCTATTTACTTAGTTATTCTATCACTCCTGTATGGGAATACAGATCAGAAGGTGAATAATTAGCCTGCACTGATTTATATCAATGCTGTGGTTTAAGATTGCAATATTTAAGAATGTAGGTGTTTCCCCACTAAAGGAAAACACATACTCCTGGAGGAAATCAGCAGGTTAGACAGCATCTGTGGAGGGAATTAACAGGTGATTTTTTGGGTTGGAACCATTCTTCAGACCTGAACACAGTCCCAACACAAAATATTGCCTGCCCATTCCCTCCATGGATATTGCCTGACCCGTTAAGTTCGTCCAGAACCTTATGTTTTGCTCCAAATTCTAACCTTATTTCCTTGACTTGAGAGCATTAACAAACGCTCTAATGTTGCAGGATAAGCAAGATGTAGATATGCCTGTATTAATCCATAAGTTAGGAGGTTCAAATGACTTCAGTACCATGGGCAGCATAGACCATGCAGACACAAGTGATTGTGACATCAATGCCTGCAGAATGTCCCACAGCTTCCAGAGACATTACATCTTGGACAATTGAACATAGAAACATAGCTCCCTGTATACTTTATTGGGTAAGGTACAGTGTATGAACACGAGACCTGCTAGTCTTTGTTCCCAAAGGTTCAGGACCACAATTAACTTGGTCAGATGTTCAAATTCATGCCATGCACTCTGCAGTCATCCAATGAAGCACTGGTCCAGATAAATCCAGGGTGAATGAGAAACCCAAAGAAATTAGCATTGGTAAAATAATATACAGTTGTAGTATTGAAAGATGATGCATCACCAGGATCTGATCATTGTTAGAGTTTGAAGAAGGTGGAGGTGGAGATAATGGACACAGATGGGAAGGTGCAGGAATAACATTTCCTCTTGTTGGAGTGTAATGAAACAATGGGTCACCATCTCAGAATAAGGGGTCAGCCTTTGAGCAGAAGAGAATAATTATTTTCACCAGGAGGATAGAGAACTCAATCACTTTGTACAGTCAAGATCATTCCATAGATTTTTAGATATTGAAGGAATCAAAGGCTCTGGGGTGAGAACAAACAAAAAAAGTCACTAAGATAAAAGATTAGCTGCAAGCTTATTGAAAAGTGGAACAATCATGAGGAGCTGAATGGCCTATTCCGGCTTCTACATGTTTTGTTACCTAGTGCGAAGAGGTATTTGCTTTGGAAATGATAATGGGTGGTGAACAAAGTGTTTGGATCAAAAGTCAATCTCCACAGTGTTCTGCGGTAGACTGCAGTTGTTTGAGCACTACATGTGAGTGACCTTTAAACTTATTCTGCTGTGTTTACACCATGAAAACATGCTTCCGTTATGACTGGCCCAATTTGGGAACATCGTGATGAATTTTTTTCCCTCCCTCCTCAAAACTGATTTTAATTTCTGTGTGTTCTACGTTATAAACAGGTGCTTCATGGTGGGAGACTCACAAAGATCTGTGTTATTCATTCAATTTAAAAATAACATTTTGCAATGCAATAACAAATGCAATGCAACATAAAAAATAGCCAGTTAAAAGGCTCCACTTAGAACTAATTTGATTACTAGTTTCATCTACAGTTATAGCTGATCTTCATTTGCAAATTGCTGAATAATCAATGTAAACAGCAGTAGACTTCTCTGAGGAATAGTTATGTAAATAGCCAGTCAGCTGGATAGTAATCCCTACAGGAAAAGAAAATGAATGTAAAGCAGTATGGTTAATTAGTTGGTACTTTAAAAGAAACAATAGCTGATTCTTGCTCGATAGAAATATTGTTTCATGTGGCGTTGTTGTTTTCATTAATTTTCCTTTATTAATCAATAGCCACGTGACACTTTTCAGTGTCTGGTTCCTAATCTGCAGATTTGAAATACTGTAGTGCTCAGTGTGACTGCTTTTTAAACACATTTACTCTTCTCTCCCAAAGGAAATTCTGAGTACAATGTCTCTGGGACAAAAAAAATCTTCTCCAGAATGTATAATCTCCAAATTATGGTGGGCACAAAGAACTATGCTGGCAGAAATTAAGTGAGAGGCACAAAGTGTTGTTTGGGTAATACATATTTCTCTTTTTGGAAGTTACTGGTGTCAAAGAGTAATTTTGGACAGCAATTTGTGAAGAATTTTGAAGTCAGTTAATTAAGGAACTGGGATGAAGTTGGTAAATTGTGTTCTGCACAATATTGCGGTCAGAATGTATCACGTGTTATGTATTCAACGCATTTAACTTGATCAGCAATACAAAGTAGTGACACAAATAAATCTGGGGCATTTATTTAAAGGTGAAGTGACTGAATGTTATTCTGTAGCTTTGAAACCTCTATTCTTTTTGTGAATAACATTCAAATTTCTGGATTGTGACAAAGATATGCTGACTTAAAGAGCACATGAACTGTATGTGACATCAGTACAGCACTGAGCATATTGATCAAAGTCAGCTCAGTAGCCACTATTGAGTACTTCCCAAACTAGCACAGGGCAACTTCAATGTCAAATCGTTTGCTGCTCATTGACATTGCTGTCCATTGCACAAAAAAGATCAATGTCTTCAACAAATCAAAAGCAGCAAAATGAGATCAGTGACACCCCTCTTAACAGCTTCCTGTTGCAGAGTCCATTCAATAGCTATTATTATACAGGCAATTGTCCCTTCAGTATCCATATATGAGACAAAATGCAATGTCTCTGAATCGTGCAAAGTATTTAAGGCCTGTTTCATTGAAAACACTCACTATACTTATTTAAAGCCATTCCATCTGCAACACCAATATATAACTGAAGAGTAAACAATGCAAGGATAGCAAAAGGATGGCCTATAAATTTGAATGTCACACATATTATCGGTCCTTGGCAGAAACATAAAACAAGGGAAACAAAGTCCCTGTTCTACCAAGACTCAACAAACATATCATTGGTACCCTCACAGAGATGTGTCAGTTGTGGATAGACTTACAATATATTGACCATTCCTTCAACAAGATACGGTACTCCAATATCCTCAATATCACCACAGGTATGAGATTATCTTGTAATAGAGTCATAGTCATAGTGATAAAGTGTGGAAACAGGCCCTTTAGCCCAACTTGCCCACACCGGCCAACAATTTCCCAGCTACACTAGTCCCACTTGCCTGCACTTGGTCCATATACCTCCAAACCTGTCCTATCCATGTACCTGTCTAACTGTTTCTTAAACGTTGGGACAGTCCCAGCCTCAACTACCTCCACTGTCCGCTTGTTCTATACAACTTGTTTTTATTTTATTGTAAATTTTAGGCCTACTTCTGTTTTTAGACATGGTAATTTTAATTTGTTTTTAAAGCTCTATGTATTTATCCTTTTTTATTAACTACACTGAATGGAAACTGATCGAGCAACGTTTTTTCATTTCCTCTGTGTATGCGAGCACTCAGTGAAAACGACATAAAAGAAATACTGAATACACCCACCACCCTTTGTGTGAAAAAGTTACCCCTCGGATTCCTATTAAATCTTTTCCCCCTCACCTTAAACCTATGTCCTCTGGTCCTCGATTCCCCTACTCTGGACCAGAGACTCTGTGCATCTACCTGATCTATTTCTCTCATGATTTTGTACACCTCTGTAAGATCACCCCTCATCCTCCTGCGCTCCTTGGAATAGACACCCAGCCTACTCAAGCTCTCCCTATAGTTCACACCTCTAGTCCTGGCAACATCCTCATAGATCTTTTCTGAACCCTTTCAAGCTTGACAATTTATTTCCTATAACATGATGGTCAGAACTGAACACAATATTCTAGTTTTGGTCTCACCAACGTCTTATACAACTGCAACATGACCTCCCAACTTCTATACTCAATATTCTGACTGATGAAGGCCAAAGTGCCAAAAGTCCACATTATCTACCTGTGACTCGACCTTCAAGGAACCATGCACCTGTACTCCTAGATCCCTCCGCTCTGCAACACTACCCAGAGGCCTACCATTTACTGTGTAGGTCCTGCCCTTGTTTGACATCCTAAAATGCACACCTCACACTTCTCTATATTAAATTTCATCAACCATTCCTCAGCCCACCTGGTCAATCGACCCAGATCCTGCTGCCATCTTTCACAACCATCCTCACCATCTGCAAAACAACTAACTTTTGTATCATCAGCAAACTTGCTTATCTTGTCCTGTATGTTCTCATCCAAATCAATGCTGTAGATGACAAACAGTAATGGGCCCAGCACTGAACCCTGAGGCACACCACTAGTCACAGGCCTCCAGTCCGAGAAGCAACCTTCCACCATTACCCTCTGCTTCCTTCCATGAAGCCAATTTGCTATCCATTCAGTTACCTCTACTTGGATCCCATGCGATCTAACCTTCCAGAGCAGCCTACCATTCGGAATCTTGTCAAAAGCCTTACTGAAAACCATGTACACAACATCTACAGCAATGCCCTCATCTACCTTTTTGGTCACCCGTCTTCAAAAAAATCGATTAGATTTGTGAGACACAACCTCTCATGTACAAAACCATGCTGACTATCCCTAATCAGCCCTTGCCCTTCCAAATGCCTGTGTAACCTATCACTCACAATATTCTCTGTAACTTTCCAACTACAGATGTTCTCACCGGCCTATAGTTCCCAGCATTTTCGCTGAGTTATGATTACAATTATATTTATTATACAGGTTAGAAATTGTATTGGCAATAACTCAATAATTATGTTACTTCATAAGTATTTTATTGGCTCTGAATCACCATGGGATATCCTGAAATCAGAAAAGGTGCATTAGAAATGCACTTATTTCTCTCCATACTATAGAAGGCTGGAAGCTAAAACTTACTGGAATTAGAAATTCGGTTGTGCAGAATATAATACCATATGGACATTCTACACAGCTTCCAAAATTTATTTCCACTGAAGTCGACTGCTGAATTTTGGAAGTGGAATTTGTAATGCACTTAGCCCGTAACTGCAGGCAAACTGTTTTTGGATGTGTTATATATGCAAACAAAACATTGTGAAAGAAATGGGGAAAAACAAACAGTATATATGTAAAAGATTAGTGTTGCTCAGTTCTCACATGTCGGCTGCCTCTGTGGGAAACAATTCCAGAAGTTTTATCCACGAATTGAAAATGTTTATATTGTGAATACATTAAAACAAATTGCAATTTACCGTTTATTGGTGAACAACATACTGAAAACCTTTTCAAGATTTGTGTGCATGGTTTAATTCGAAATTGTTAAAGTTTAAAGGCAAGGTTCACATTTCACCATGCATGCATAATTAAAAAAAAACAACATTGTTGGCTTCTCTCCATCTGCTCTTTTATTACTTCTCACTTTGAAAGTGTCCATTATTTGAACCTCACACTCCTGCATAAGTATAGCTATTCTGCGTCTCCAAGACAACGAATAACATCCTGGAGCGATCACCTTTCCTACACTCCGAAAGATGACACCTTCCCAAGACAACAGCCCCTATTAATTAGGTAATCTGTTCATTATTGAAAAAGACTACTGTATAAAAGTTTCAGTTTAGCAATTCATGTGATTGGTTCCCTGGAAACCAACTTCAATAAGAATGTCTTATTAGTTCACATCATGCATGCTGTCAATTATTGTGTCATCCGAGAATCCATTTGTTCTTCTCCAGTGAATGGAAACAAAAATCACAGTAATGAAAGATTCCTTATAGAAAATAAATACACTGGAGTAAACTGGAATGCAGAATAAATGGATATGTGGCAAAATACGCTATATGCAGTAGAATTTGCAGTTTGAAACTGTAGGCACTAATATATTTTCAAAGGATTGAAAAGCTTTGATAAAGGAATTTCATTCAGATGTATTGATGCATTCATTCATTCACTCTGAATGGCTTAATGCCAACTCTATTTGCAAACTCTCAAAGGCCATATCCAGCAATAAATCCCTTAGGAAGGTAGACAAATGCGGTCCTTCCCAACTGAATCCACAATAACTATTATTTATAAGGTTACCATTGTACTAAAATAAATCCCAACAGGCAACTGGTAATCAATCCTGCTATTTTACATCAAATTGAACCAAGACTAATGTGTCTGTGGATTTCTATTTTTTGTACATGTTAAAATTAACCTTTTTCCAAACCTAATGTATCCGATATCTGAAACTGTGTGAAAAAGTTAATTCCTAATTTCTGAACAGTTGCAGGGGAATTTATTGCGAGAAATAAGAACATTATTACACAAATATTATCTTCAAATATAAAATCCAAACAAAAGTACTGGAAATTAAGGATCGAATGACAGTGAATAACTCAAAATATTTGAGAATATTAAAGAGTTGGTAATGCAGAAATTAACAGGACAGAAAGCTAAAAAATTCCTGAAATGTAGATTTCTAAAAGCTTTGACACTACAGGCAGAGACCATCTTCCAAAATTCTCCTCTCTGGAATTGTATCATTGCAAATAAAACTGAATTATTCTGGAGCTGATTTTTTGCAGACAAATGTTTCCAATTACAATGCGATTTAAAAAATATATATATATTTAAAGCATTGTTTTGTTGGCTTAAATGCACCTTGCTATTGTTTAATATTTCCACATCTTTCCACACCTACTGCTTTCTATATAAATATTTTTTTCAACTCTAAATGTCCACTGGAATTATATTTCTCTTGCTTTTTATGTGACTTAATTTCATTATCCGCCTATTTATTTATTGATACTGCTTGCTTAACAACACGTGGATGCTTTCCTTTTCAGATATGCATACTTATTTTGTATTTGTCTCCAAACAGTTCTAGAATACTTCTCTTTGTTGACCATCAGTTCAATTTTGTTTATTTTCAGTTATCTAATGTTAGTCCTAAAGTTTTGACTGATATACAAAGACTTGCAGGTTTGTTGGTTAATTGGCTTCTGTAAGTTGTCCCTAATGTGTGGGATAGAACTAGTTCACTGGTCAGTGCGGACCCGTAGGGCCGAAGAGCCTGTTTACAATTATAATCTGTAAACTAATCTAAACTACCCCTTCCACACCTCTCTACCACTTACTATTAATTGATATAGTCTCTATTTTTCAAGAAATTGCATTATCATCAAGTCATTGACTCAATAAAAATGGCACCTTAGTGTGGCGACATTTTGCAAGCAGTACAACAGGACAGGATCACATATAACGGTTCTAAACTTCTATGGACAAAAAGAAACAGCACAAATCAATGCTGTAACTGACAGGCTGCTGGTCCGTTTAAATGAATTAGTGCTGGTAGTACGATCTTCCAACAGCAACAAAGTTACCCAGTGTCGGAATTGCCTGACAGCAGGGGACTCATGGTAGGTCGCACTTACATCCATGTGCAACTGGATTCTCAGCTTATAACCATATAACCATATAACAATTACAGCACGGAAACAGGCCATCTCGGCCCTACAAGTCCATGCCGAACAATTTTTTTTCCCCTTAGTCCCACCGTACCATAACCCTCCATTCCCTTCTCATCCATATGCCTATCCAATTTATTTTTAAATGATACCAATGAACCTGCCTCCACCACTTCCACTGGGAGCTCATTCCACACCACCACCACTCTCTGCGTAAAGAAGTTCCCCCTCATATTACCCCTAAACTTCTGTCCCTTAATTCTGAAGTCATGTCCTCTTGCTTCCTCATCAACAGACCACAGTCGGTATGAATTGGCAACAACACTTCCTCTTTAATAACCAATCAGCACATTAGTCATAGCCTCCCAATTCAAAAATTATCTTTGTATCCCTCCTTTGTGATTCCTATTTTTTTTTTATCATTCCTCATTCATGCCAGCATATTACCTCCAATGTTTGTGGCATCTTATCAAAGGGCCGCTTTAAGTCTAGGTGCAGCAAATCCAATAACTTCCTCTTAACCTTTTGCCAGCTATTACTTCAAAAACATTTGCAAAAACATTAAACATGATTTGCTTTAATGTTTTAGCTGGGATTTGGCCAGTTCCCACCCATTATGATTTCTGGCTCAGTGCCTACCTTCAATATTCAACTGGCCAGCCCAAACATTGCCAACCCCACACCCTGATTGCCATTCTGTGGCAAATCTGCTGCAATGTGGCACAACTAGCATTCATAAAACAGTAATATTACAATTGCTTTCATTCACAGATCACTTTTGAAGGTGTGAGATAATGATTATACAAAGCTGCTCACCACAACCTGCCATCAAAATGGTGCAGCCAATGTTTAATGCAAGTTATCATAAACTAAATAATTTCTAGCCCATTTTCCATTGGCATTCTATGATTCATCACTGGAATTCTCCATCTCTATTTCACCTCCATTGTTGCTTCCAAATCTTTAAAAAAATCCCTTGTCCTTTTACCTTACCTTCTCATTCTGGTCTTCCCATTCTTTCTCCTATATCCATCTTTTGCTTCCCTCTATCTTCCTCTGTAATGTAAAATCGCCTTAGCTTGTATAATATTGGTGATTGTGATGGTAAATATTTGAATATTCATTAATACAAAACTGCCTTGGAAATGCAGTAATTTCGATATTGTGTGACTAGCTATCAATGGTTGTTATTCTTTGCATTAAATTAAATGGACATTGGATTTATTTAATTTCATTGCATTGTACATTGCAATTATAATTTCTGATTTTAACAATATAAAATGATAAATAAAGGCAAATGCAACCATCAAAGAGGGAGTTGTTCATCTTTTGTTTGTGACTAATAATTTTTTGTATTTGTATTACAGATTTAATTTTCAAGCAGTGGTGCAGTTAAAGCTTAATGCCCCGTCTGATGCTTTGGCTTTTCCATCTACAATCTCAGATCAGACATGACAACTGTTGCATTTCAGCATATTATTTGTCAGAGGAAAAGAAAAAACAACTTTAAAAATTATGCTCATATCTGTGAGTGTAGCTGGTAAAGTCCAGCACTCTCCTTTCGAGTCAGGAAAGTTTCTTATGCAACATCTATATAACTAAAATTCTCATCTTGACCACTTCCTATCTGCGCTCTATATTGATTTTAGAAAAAAACGCTACCATATGTCGCTATGATGTTTGGCCATCATACTCACAGTCCTCCTCCGCTGAGGCAGCCCCAAGGATTTTTCCGATCAATGAAAAATAAAAAAGTTATGAGTGTTTAAAATATCTTGAGACCAGCTGATTGGTACACTCGCCTGTCAATCACCACAATCGCCCCGCCACCTTCTGGGGGGTTAGGACTATAAAACCTCAGGTGCCTGGACATGAGTCAGTCACTCTGGAAGGTCGCAAGGTAGAGTCCACAACTGTGATTCTAAGCTGGGAATCAACTGAACTGTGAGTCTGCAATGTACTTGCAATAAATGATTTGTTAGCCGTTAATTACAATGCAATGAGTTGTTTGGCAATTTGGTGGCCTGCATTCTGCTTGAAATGCTATGAAATTGAATTTGGTGGCCTGCACTCTGCTTGAAATTCTATGAAATTGAATGTGGTGGCCTGCACTCTGCTTGAAATGCTGTGAAATTGAATGTGCTGGCCTGCACACTGCTTGAAATGCTACACAATTGAATGTGGTGGCCTGCACTCTGCTTAAAATGCTGTGAAATTGAATGTGGTGGCCTGCACTCTGCTTGAAATGCTGTGAAATTGAATGTGGTGGCCTGCACTCTGCTTGAAATGCTATGAAATTGAATGTGGTGGCCTGCACACTGCTTGAAATGCTCTGAAATTGAATGTGGTGGCTGCCAGCCTGGTAGCCCTGAGTGACTGAGCTGCCAGCCCACCAGCCTTGAGTGACTGAGCTGCCAGTCCACCAGCCATGAGTGACTGAGCTGCCAGCCCACCAGCCCTGAGTGACTGAGCTGCCAGCCCACCAGCCCTGAGTGTACGAGCTGCCAGCCCACCAGGCCTGAGAGACTGAGCTGCCAGCCCACCAGGACTGAATAACTCAGCTGCCAGCCTACCAGGCCTGATTGACTGAGCTGCCAGCCCACCAGGCCCGAGTGACTCAGCTGCCAGCCCAAGAATCCATTTGGCCCACTAAGTCCATACTAGCCCTCTGGATACCGGTCCCTTTGGCCCACAACACCCATACTAGCACTTCAGAATGTTTAATAATCGAGCTGTTAGGTATTTTAGGTATAAAATACCGCGAGTTTGGTATTTTGATAAATGCAAGGAATCATGGGATTTGTCAAAGGTCATTCGGGATTTTTTTTTGAAGCGAACATAGTGCTGTATAAACTGTGTATAAATTGGTAACTCTTCTACCAAGGAATTAATCTAGAATTCTATCAACTCAATAGCTTCCTTTCTTGTTCTGCTGTTCACACACTACTTACATAGTCCCAATTCTAGTTCCATTCATTAATCTGCAATTATGAGATATTCAAAAAGTTAAAGAATTTATTATTTTAATTTAATCCTTAATGTGTTTGCTACTGGAATAAGAAAATATTACTTCTGTTTGAAACATTTTCTTATCTTTATTCATGATTTATGTGTAAAAATATATTTAATCTGAGGCAGGCAGCGACTATATCGGTGCGATGTGGGCTGATGCTTTACCTACAGGAGGTGTGAATGTACCGTTAAGGCAAAGATTAATGTCCAAGGAAAACTGAGTACAGGGCCTTTTGAAGGAGCTGCCAATCTGATATAAGACATTTAACTGCGAAATGCCTCCCTTTAGTATTGGATAGATTGTGTGGGGGGTCTGTGCTGTTCCAAGTTTGCGGTGGTTGTGGTGCATTTCCCCCAGCCATCTCACCCAGTGCACGTTAACCAGCACAGTTCGCCAGGCCTTGTTAGCAGAAGCTCTTTGTGCAGTTGTTACCTGTTGCCCAAAGGATTTGTGGAGGTTCTGCGTTAGGATCGGGCACGCAGCGAGACAGCGAGAAGGCTAGATCAGATCAGCCCAGGTTGCCGAGTGACCGAAGGGCGGATTTTAGTGGGTTGTTATTAAACTTTTCCATCTGTGCGGCATCGCCAGATCTCTCTCTTCCAGGTACCCCGCCCCAACTGTCGACAAAGTCTGACTGAGAAAATGCTCCCACTCATATTACGAGTTGGGTCCACGTATGCCCACTCACTGGAGCGGGTGGTGCCTCCTTCAAAGAGAGAGAAAACAGGTCCCGTTAGCTGGGGAGCTGCGGCCCACTCCCGAGTGAAGCCTCTAGTTTGGCTGTGGTTCAAATGGCTGCAAATACTTATAATTATCACCGCCCAGGCACAAGGACCCGGCTCCCAACTCCCGACATTCTGGAACCAACCCCAGAGGTCAAAGCGACAGCATCTTTATTTATGCCAACTCACCTCGAAAGTTTAACCAGCCTGTTCGAATCCAATCTAAACTTTCCAACCTACCCCCCCACACACAGCACATTCTCCTTGTTTCCTTCAATCCAGGAAGGTTGTTTAGATAGGAATGTAAGGACTGTCTCAAATTGGTTTACCACACAACTTGTAATTAGTGTAAATTAATGTCGAATTTGAATGGCTGTGACTCCGGCTAATGCCAGGGATTTGATAATTGACAGGTTCATTCTTGCATTTTCAAGGCTGGTGCTGTATTGAGTCAATAATTTAAATAGATACAATTGTGGATTTGTGCAGCCTGCAGTGTGCTGTGACCTACTGCTGACATATTTGACGGATACATTTATTTATGAATCTCATTGATATGAATATGCAGTTCCGTACACACACAGTAGCTCAGCTGGCGAGAATGTTTATCCCAAATGACCTATGACCTGGGCATGTGCAGTTGAAATCCTTAACTCGCTTATATCAAGCTGTGATTCAACTTAAAAGTATGCTTTCTACAGAGCTTCTGTTTAAGTTGGTAAGAGTTGTTGGAAATTGCCGAAATTCATTGTATGCAGAAAGGAACTGCAGATGCTGGTTTATACCAAAGATATACACAAAGTTCTGGAGTAACAAAGCAGATCAGGCAACATCTCTGGGGAATAAAGGTGGATTTCCTTAGTCTCCTGAGGAAGTTGAAGAGTCAGTGTGCTTTTTTGGCTATAGCTTAAATGTATTTGGTCTGGGATAGATTGTTGGTGATATTTACACCTCAGAACTTGTAGCTCCTGATCATTTCCACTTTAGCACCATTGACGTTGATTGGGGCATGCAGTGCATCTTGTTTTCTTAAGTTGATAACTAGCTCCTTTGTCTTGCTGACAATGAGGGAAAGGTTGTTGTCTTGATACCATGTTACTAAGCTTTCTATCTCCGTCCCGTATATAGTCTAATCATTGTTTGAGATTCAGCCCACTATAGTGGTGTCATCTGAAAACATGTAAATGGAGTTAGAGGAGATATTAGCCACACAGTCGTGAATGTATAAAGATTATAGTAAGGGGCTGAGAACACATCCTTGAGGGCATCAGTGATGAGAATTATATGGATATTGTGTCACCTATCCTAATTGATCATGATCTATGGTTGGAATGGAAAGAATACAATGGCAGAGATAAACGTTGAAATTAGTTGAATTGGTTAGAATAAGAGGAGCTAACTGCAGATGAAACTTATTGCTGTCAGATAGGTACTCTCCTGATCAGATTTTCTGATGGAAACCATAAGGCAGGCACCCTAGGATTAGCCTGTTTCTGCCATTTTAGATAATTTAGAATCATACTAAATATAAGACACACATTGAAAATTAATTGTATTATTTCAAAATTGTTATGTATGTTCGTGTATTCAGCTGGAAATATCAGAAGACAGACAAAGTTTGATCATGTTAATCTAAGTGAAAAGAAACTTAAAACCTTGAAACATTTTTACATTTCCTTAAATTTGTTTCTTAGGAAGTTACATTTAGACAAAATTGTTAAATAATTTAAGCTAAAGTTATTATTTTGTCATTGAAGGTGTCTCACCACATTAATTTAGAATTAATACTTTGTAAATACAAATTATATTTTAATCTTTGATCAGTTCCCAATTAAAATTTAATATTCATAAGTTCACCATCACACCAAAGGTGAATTTATTCCTTTACTTCACACACATGAGTAATTTTGACAATAGTGAGAGTGAAGATTGTATGTGGCAGTGAAGTGTTTTTTACCATGCGTTATAGTTTTTAAGTTCTTTTCCATAGGTTCTGGGCATTTATGGAAATCTGCTGCATAATTGGACGGGTTGCAGACAGTGAGAGGCTGTCAGAAGATACAATGGGATATAGATCAGCTGCAGAAATTGGCAGAGAAATGGCAGATGGAGTTTAACTCGAGCAAGTGTGAGGTGCTGCACTTTGGGAGGTTGAATGTAAGGAGTATATAGTTAATGGCAAGACCCATAACAACATTGATGTGCAGAGGGGTAATGAAGTCTAAGTTCATAGCTCACTGAAGGTGGAAACACAAATCGATAGGGTGATATACTTGCCTTCATTGTTAGAGGCAATAAGTACAGTTGAAGCTTTCCGGGACTTTGGTTAGGCCAAATTTGGAATATTGTGTGCAGTTGTGGTTGACCCATTTCAGGAAAGATATGGAAGCTTTGGTGAGGGTGCCGAGGATGTCTACCAGAATGCTGCCTGCATTACAGGGTTGCAGATAGGGGAGAGGTTGGATTGACTTATTTGCTACAAAACTTCAGAGGTTTGGGGGAGACGATATATATAAAATGATATGGATCATGTTCAGTCAGATGGTGAAATTTCAGCCAGGCATCAGGTTTGGCACGGACATTGTGGGGCGAAGAGCCTGTTCCTTTGCTGTACTGTTCTATGTTCTATGTCTATGATCAGAGTTCTCAGAAAATAGTTATGGATTAATTGAAAGAAAAAATAAAGACAATATCTACCACAACACTTCCAAAGATTCCAGAAGATTTTATAGTGATGAAATAATTTTAAAGTGTAGTTACTGTTGCAAGGTTGGAAACATGACAGATAATTTGTGTAAAGCAGCTACATTAATATGATAATGACCATATTATTTATTTCAGCAATGTTGATAAGAGGGATTTAAATTACTCAACTTCAACTTCATACAAAACATATTTTTTGTTCATCGGCCATTGCATGTGAAGGTTTGTGTTAATGTCTCATTCAGAATGTCGAGCAGTGCAGGATTGTCTCCAAACTTCAATATCAGCCAAAAACCTTATGCTCAAGGTGATAATATGGGGCTTGAAACAATAACACCATGGTTTGCAGGCAGCATTGCCATGGCTGATATTTTTGTATATGTGTTCTTAGGTCCAGTGACAATGGATTCAGATGTGAAATGTTAGAGCCTCCCACAAATAAACTCACACTGAAGAGAGCAGTGCAAATGCGCTCAGCCATCATTGATTGGCATGTCTTACTGAATATTGGGCATTAACTTCTCTGCAAGAAATAGAACCATGTGTTGGTGATAATCATTAAATTTATTTTGGAAATAAAATGCAAGTCAAGTTGAATAGCTTAGGTACAATACGAATTACGTGAGGTGTGCAGAGATGATAATTGTCATAATGACAAAAATGAATGATGTAGAGTAGATGAATGGGAGAAGGAAATAGACTGAAATAAAGTGCAATGTTTGTGGGAAAGTGATGGAATCAAGAAGCAGTGGAACTGCAGATTTTGCTGATGTGAGCAAAATTAAATTGTGATGAGAGTTAGGATTCTCTCCTTGACAGCCTTGGTGAGGTCTTTGTATTTACTCTGTAATACAGTCATATTGAGGAATTGAGTGAAATCCAGATTAGCCGGGAAGTGGTGTTGGGTAAATTGAATGGATTAAAGGCCGATAAATCCCCAGGGCCAGATAGGCTGCATCCCAGAGTACTTAAGGAAGTAGCTCCAGAAATAATGGATGCATTAGTAATAATCTTTCAAAACTCTTTAGATTCTGGGGTAGTTCCTGAGGATTGGTGGGTAGCAAACGTAACCCCACTTTTTAAGAAGGGAGGGAGAGAGAAAACGGGGAATTACAGACCAGTTAGTCTAACATCGGTAGTGGGGAAACTGCTAGAGTCAGTTATTAAAGATGGGATAGCAGCAGATTTGGAAAGTGGTGAAATCATTGGACAAAGTCAGCATGGATTTACAAAAGGTAAATCATGTCTGACGATTCTTATAGAATTTTTCGAGGATGTAACTAGTAGCGTGGATTGGGGAGAACCAGTGGATGTGGTGTATCTGGACTTCTTGAAGGCTTTCGACAAGGTCCCACATAAGAGATTAGTATACAAACTTAAAGCACACGGCATTGGGGGGTCAGTATTGATGTGGATAGAGAACTGGCTGGCAAACAGGAAGCAAAGAGTAGGAGTAAACGGGTCCTTTTCACAATGGCAGGCAGTGATTAGTGGGGTACCGCAAGGCTCAATGCTGGGACCCCAGCTATTTACAATATATATTAATGATCTGGATGAGGGAATTGAAGGCAATATCTCCAAGTTTGCAGATGACACTAAGCTGGGGGGCAGTGTTAGCTGTGAGGAGGATGCTAGGAGACTGCAAGGTGACTTGGATAGGCTGGGTGAGTGGGCAAATGTTTGGCAGATGCAGTATAATGTGGATAAATGTGAGGTTATCCATTTTGGTGGCCAAAACAGGAAAGCAGACTATTATCTAAATGGTGGCCGACTAGGAAAAGGGGAGATGCTGCGAGACCTGGGTGTCATGGTACACCAGTCATTGAAAGTAGACATGCAAGTGCAGCAGGCAGTGAAGAAAGCGAATGGTATGTTAGCTTTCATAGCAAAAGGATTTGAGTATAGGAGCAGGGAGGTTCTACTGCAGTTGTACAGGGTCACCAGACTGATTCCTGGGATGTCAGGACTGTCTTATGAAGAAAGACTGGATAGACTTGGTTTATACTCTCTAGAGTTTAGGAGATTGAGGGGGGATCTTATAGAAACGTACAAAACTCTTAAGGGGTTGGACAGGCTAGATGCAGGAAGATTGCTCCCGATGTTGGGGATGTCCAGGACAAGGGGTCACAGCTTAAGGATAAGGGGGAAATCCTTTAAAACCAAGATGAGAAGAACTTTTTACACACAGAGTGGTGAATCTCTGGAACTCTCTCCCACAGAGGGTAGTCGAGGCCAGTTCATTGGCTATATTTAAGAGGGAGTTAGATGTGGCCCTTGTAACTAAGAGGATCAGAGGGTAATCAAAGATGGATTCAACAGTGGCTGAAGGGTAGATGCCAGAGAGTAATGGTGGATGGTTGTTTGTCAGGTTGGAGGCCAGTGACGAGTGGGGTGCCACAGGGATCTGTGTTGGGTCCACTGATGTTTGTCATGTACATCAATGATCTGGATGATGGTGTGGCAAATTGGATTAGTTAGTATGCAGATGATACTAAGATAGGTGGGGTTGCGGGTAATGAAGTAGAGTTTCAAAGTCTACAGAGAGATTTATGCCAGTTGGAAGAGTGGGCTGAAAGATGGCAGATGGAGTTTAATGCTGATAAGTGTGAGGTGCTACATCTTGGCAGGACAAATCAAAATAGGACGTACATGGTAAATGGTAGGGAATTGAAGAATGTAGGTGAACAGAGGGATCTGGGAATAACTGTGCACAGTTCCCTGAAAGTGGAATCTCATGTAGATAGAGTGGTAAAGAAAGCTTTTGGTGTGCTGGCCTTTATAAATCAGAGCCTTGAGTATAGAAGTTGGGATGTAATGTTAAAATTGTACAAGGCATTGGTGAGGCCAATTCTGGAGTATGGAGTACAATTTTGGTCGCCTAATTATAGGAAGGATGTCAACAAAATAGAGAGAGTACAGAGGAGATTTACTAGAATGTTGCCTGGGTTTCAGCAACTAAGTTACAGAGAAAAGTAGACCAAGTTAGGGCTTTATTCTTTGGAGCGCAGACGGTTAAGGGGGGGACTTGATAGAGGTTTTTAAAATGATGAGAGGGATAGACAGAGTTGACGTGGAAAAGCTTTTCCCACTGAGAGTAGGGAAGATTCAAACAAGGGGACATGACATGAGAATTAAGGGACTGAAGTTTAGGGGTAACATGAGGGGGAACTTCTTTACTCAGAGAGTCGTAGCTGTGTGGAATGAGCTTCCAGTGAAGGTGGTGGAAGCAGGTTCGTTTTTATCATTTAAAAATAAATTGGATAGTTATATGGATGGGAAGGGAATGGAGGGTTATGGTCTGAGCGCAGGTATATGGGACTAGTGGAGATTATGTGTTCGGCACGGACTAGAAGGGTCGAGATGTCCTGTTTCCGTGCTGTAATTGTTATATGGTTATATGGTTATATGGTATGGAGAGAAGGCAGGTACGGGATACTGAGTTGGATGATCAGCCATGATCATATTGACCGGCGGTGCAGGCTTGAAGGGCCGAATGGCCTACTCCTGCACCTAATTTCTATGTTTCTATATTTCTATATCCTAGCAACCGAGTTCTTGGCATTGATTTTTGAAGAATTACTCTCTCATTGACAGAGAAATCACAGAGGATTTCCTATGCCATGGCAAGAATAAGATCTCACTCCTTCTACTGGAAATGTACCAACAAGCAATTACAAATCTGTACAAAAGTAGTTTTTCACCTTTTCCAATCATTTTATATCCTTGAAAATAGATCTCTTTTATCTGCAGGCAGAATCTATTGTCTATAAATGTAGAACTGACCCGTATCTTACAGTGTGTAAGGGGTACAGTTGAAAGAAAGCTTGATAAGATGGTGGACATCATCTATAGCTATGGAGCAGAACGATATGGAATAAGGCAGAAAAAGGAAAAGGCACCAGCTTTGGAAAGCAAGTCCAGACGGCAAAAGGAGATATAATGCCTAATCTGGGAGAGAAGGCAGCTCAAGAAGCAGCGGAGCAAGGCATCTGTTAGGGAGGAGGAAGGCATCTGATATTGAGAAGAAGGGCATTAACATTCTCCAGGGAAACATCAAAAACCATTTAGCAACCCTGAGACAGGCAGAGTACCTGCGGAAATCATGAAAAAAGAACGAACAAGATCACGCTTCATTAAGGACCCCTATAAGTTCGTAAAGTCACTTTTCATCAAATAAAAGGGGGGAAACCTGAAAACATCAAGGCAGGAGCTGGACGAGCATCTGGAAAGAATGCATGTGGATGACAAGAGACACCAGAAGACAGCTATTCCATCTGACATTCCACCAATTGAACAACCAGAGCATAAGATGGATAAACAGTAAAGCGGGCAAGAGCAACTTCAGCCCCAAGGCCAAATGGGGTTCCGTATCGGCTCTACAAGGGTGCTCCCGATGTTCTTCGTTTCCTGTGGAGGCTAATGAGAGTGGCTTGGGAGAAGAGAGTCATACCCAAAGCATGGCGCAGAGCAGGAGGAATCCTGATTCCGAAAGAGAAGGAATCCACAGATGGTAGCCAATTCCGCCCTATCAGTCTCCTCAATGTAGAGGGTAAGATTTTCTTCAGCATCATATCTCAGAGGATGACCAGCTATTTAGAGAGAAACAACCTTGTGGATACAACAGTCCAAAAAGCAGGCATCCCAGAGTTCTCTGGATGTCTCGAACATACCAGCGTGATTTGGCACCAAATCCAGACTGCAAGAAAAGAAAAGAGAGATCTGCATGTCATTTTTCTTGGCCTTGCCAACGCGTTTGGAACTGTCCCTCACAGTTTCCTCTGGGCATCCTTTGACTTATTCAGGATACCAGAGACTATCACAAGCCTTGTCAAGGCTTATTTTCAAGATCTGCAGTTCTGTTTCACAACGCCTGACTTCATGGCCACATGGCACTGCATGGAGATTGGCATTATGGCGTGGTGCACCATCTCCCCATTGATTTTTACAACGGCTATGGAAGTCATCATAAGGGCCTCCATGTGGGTAGTGGGTGGCGAGCGGCTGAAGTCTGGAGTCTGTCTACCACCCATCAGGGCCTACATGGATGACAATCATAACCACAATGACAATCATAACCACAACAGCACCTTGCACCAGGCGCCTTTTAGGGAAGCTTCAAGAGAACATCACTGGGGTCAGAATGAAATTCAAGCCATCCAAATCATGAAGTATTTCTATAATCAAAGGCAAACTGATAGATCAAAGGTTCTTCATTGATCAATAACCTATTCCAACTGTGTCAGAGAAGCCAATCAAAAGTCTGGGAAGATGGTATAACTCTAATCGGAGAATTAAGAATGCGACACTGCAGGGAAAATCTGCTCTCCACCTAGGCGACATGGTAGGGAAAATCCAACACGGAAGAAGTGCCTTGGGGCTTGGTGGAAAGCGACCTTGCTGGAACAAGGCATCATCACTGGAGCGCCGGAAGTTGGTCGCGGCCGAAGTCCGCCTACAGGAGGAGTTGAGTAGGTTTGCAAAGGCTGTGTCGCAAACTAAACAGGGCAAGTGGATGAGATGGGAGAATGTGGAAAAGAAGATCAGCTGGAAGGACATGTGGGAGATTGAGGTGAACACGATACGTTTCCTCATTCGGGCAACCTATGATGTCCGTCCTAGCCCAAAAAATCTCAAACAATGGCTGGGCAAAGATCCATCATGCCCCCTGTGTTCAACACCAGCCACACTTAGGCACATCCTCACTGGGTGTAAAGTAAGCCTCGCCCAAGGACGGTACACCTGGAGACATAATCAAGTGCTCAAATGCCTGGTAGCGACTCTGGAATGCAGGGGAACAGCCAACAATGCCCTGCCGCCCAGAACAACCAACCCAGTTAAGAAAATTGCCTTTGTTCAGGTGGGGGAACAAAGGCAATGGAAAATTCCACCAAAGACCATGTTTGGACGGCTGGAGGCAGCCCGGGATTGACAAATGTTGGTGGATGTGGACCAACGGCTTACAGTTCCATCAGAGATAGCCATCACCAACTTGAGGCCTGATCTTGTGCTCTGGTCGAACTCTCAGCACATGGTGTATTTTGTGGAGCTCATAGTCCCTTGGGAGGATGCTGTGCAGGAAGCCATCAAAAGAAAGAAACTGCGATATACAGAGCTTGCAGCGGAGGCAGAACAGCAGGGCTGGAGAGCTAAGATCTGCCCGGTAGAAGTTGGATGTCGAGGATTCATGGCAACATCTACCTTAAGAGTGATGAAGGACCTGGGGATCAGCGGACAAGCCCTACGCCAGGCCATCAAAGAAACATCACGGGCCAGTGGCTCTGGCTGAAGAGGAAAGACCCCATTTGGTCTCCCAAATAACTGGCCAGACAGATGCAGAGGGGGGTAGTTCTGTGATGCCAGAATGCACCGCTGAGCCTACTGGAGACATCGTGGGTTCAATCAGCGAAACGTAGGTGCCCATTTGACAACCCCAATGACGTGTCTGCCTAGCCTTTCTCAACATCGGAGGAGCGTATGTGAGTGCAGAAGGCTCCCATCACCATCGGGAGAAAATTGATATTTGGCACTTTGGACTTTTAACATCTTGTCCTGTGTATTTGGAAACATTTACCCTGGAATTATCCAGTGACTGCCGTGAATAGAATGGCTGACAACAAGGGAAAGACCTTGTGACTGCTGGAAAGACAGCTGACAGGAGGAAATAGACCCCACCTAGGGCAGGCATGGGCTAGCTACCCATGTCAGCAGCATCCAATACTATTCAGAATTTTGGAGACACCCGCATATGGCTACGAAAATAATTAAAGAAAGAATACCCCTACAGTCTGCGAGAGCGGGGGCGGAAGATGACTCATTGACGGATAATACGGCTATAGACCTAGGAACGGAAAAGACCATGAGCAATACATGCACTCAACAAGAACCATGCGCACAATCATCACCCGAGAAGACGCTTCAGGTCTGCTTATGCGGCTGGATGAAAATAACATCTTCAAAGGGCTTGAAAATACATCAAGGAAAGAAAGGGTGCTTGAGAGATGGAAAACAGGGACCTCGCATTGATAAGTACTTTCTGAGAAGTCAATCAAGCAAGTTGAATGAAGTCCAGTGACTGGAGTCTCACCAAAGTTTGCAGGGCATCAGCACCCCTGATGATGGAAACTCAAGCACAGTTATGCAGGCAGAGGAAGATATGGAGCCCATCCAGCCAAGAAAACCAGCAATGGAGAAAAAAGTTCAGCGGAAGAAAACCTTGCATCAAATGGCCTGGAGCCTCGGAGAAGAAAGAATGGGAAACCATAAATGTAGACCTGACCCATAAGGGGTAAGGGGTACAGTTGAAAGAAAGCTTGATAAGATGGGGGACATCATCTATAGCTATGGAGCAGAACGATATGGAAGAATGGAGAAAAAGGAAAAGGTACCTGCTTTGGAAAGCAAGTCCAGACTGCAAAAGGAGATGGAATACCTAATCCGGGAGAGAAGGCAGCTCAAGAAGCAGTGGAGGAAGGCATCTGATAGTGAGAAGAAGGGCATCAACATTCTCCAGGGAAACATCAAAAACGGTTTAGCAACCCTGAGATGGGCAGAGTACTTGCGGAAATCACGAAAAGAGAAAGAACGAACAAGATCACGCTTCATCAAGGACCCCTATAAGTTCGTAAAATCACTTTTCATCAAAGAAAAGGGAGGAAACCTGAAAACATCAAGGCAGGAGCCGGACAAGCATCTGGAAAGAATGCATATGGATGTCAAGAGACACCAGAAGACAGCTATTCCATCAGGCATTCAACCAATTGGATAACCAGAGAATAAGATGGACATTAGTCCTCCAAAGTGAAGGGATATGGAACAGACAGTAATGCGGGCAAGAGCATCTTCAGCCCCAGGGCCAAATGGGGTTCCGTATCGACTCTACAAGGATGCACCTGATGTTCTTCACTTTCTGTGGAGGCTAATGAGAGTGGCTTGTGAGAAGAGAGTCATACCCAAAGCATGGCACTGGGCAGGAGGAATCCTGATTCTAAAAGAAGGATTCCACAGATGTCAGCCAATTCCGCCCTATCAGTGTCCTCAATGTAGAGGGTAAGATTTTCTTCAGCATCATAACTCAGAGGGTGACCAGCTATTTAGAGAGAAACAACCTTGTGGATCCAACAGTCCAAGTGGGTAGTGGCTGGTGAGCGGCTGAATTCTGGAGTCCGTCTACCACCCATCAGGGCCTACACCTCGGCGCAGGTCACCTCGGCGCAGAGGGAGAACACCGTCACCTCGGCGCAGAGGGAGAACAAAGAGGGAAGAGACAGAGACTTTAAGATTTTGCCTTTCACCACAGTGAGGAGGTGTTTGGTGAACTCACTGTGGTGGATGTTAAATTTGTGTTGATTGTGTGTTTTTGTCATTTTTTAATTATATGTATGACTGCAGGGAAACAAAATTTTGTTCAGACCAAAAGGTCTGAATGACAATAAACAAATCTAATCTAATCTAATCTAATCATGGATGACATGACAATCATAACAACAACAGCACCTTACACCAGGCGCCTTTTAGGGAAGCTTCAATAGAACATCACTGGGGTCAGAATGAAATTCAAGCCATCCAAATCAAGAAGCATTTCTATAATCAAAGTCATATTTCGTTTTAAATAAAGGAACAGCATATTCTCCAACCACAAGAGAAATAGAGAGTTGCCAAAGATTTTCATCGAGGCTACAGCAAACTCTCTGTTATCTCTCTCAATAAGGATAGATCTCTGCAGACCCCCGGGATTTATCCCATTTAAGACCCTCAACACCACCTCCTTGATCTCAAAGAATCAATGTTCTGGCATATTATTATTCCCCACACTGGTCTTACTGTTTTCCATGTCCTTTTCCATAGTGAATAGAGAAGCAAAGTACTCATCTAGTATCTCATATATATTCCATTCCCTGATTCCAAGCATAAATTATCTCCTTTATCCTTTAGTGGTCCCACCTTACCCCTGGTTAATCTTTTCTTTTTAATGTAGGTACAGTATAAAAAGTCTTGGGATTTTTTAAAATCTGACTTGCCAGTGACATTTCATGGCCCTTTTTGCAGATGGTTACTAAAAACCCACCTCCAGTTTAAATTCCATTTGGAATATTTTGGAGGACCAAGAAACCAAGAATTACAGCATGATCTAGATCTGCTGGGCAATTGAGTCGAGGAGTATAATTTGGATAAGTGTGGCGTGTTGCTTTTTGGGACATCAAATCAGGACAGGACCTTCACAGTGAATGGTACAGTGCAGGGCAGCATTGTGGAGCAGAGGGGTCAATGTACAGAAACATTGTTTCTAGAAACTGCCATCAAAAGTAGATGGGGTAGTGAAGATGACCTTTGGCACATTGCCCTTAATCTGTCTGGGAATTGGTTTTGGAAGTTGGGATGTTATATTTCAATTGTACAAGACGCTGGTGAGGCTACACTTGCGTTCAATTTTGGCCACCCTATTATTGGAAAGATGCCATTAAGCTGGAAATGGTGTAGAGAAGATTTACTGGGATGTTGCCAAGACTCAAGGGCCTGAGCTGTAGGGAGATGTTGGACAGGCTAGGACTTTATCCTTGGAGTGCAGGAAGCTGAGAGCTGGTCTTATAGAGGTGTATAAAATGTTGAGGGGAATAGATAGTGCAAATACACAGCATTTTTTTTTTCTCAGGGCAGAGGAATTATGAACTAAGGAATATACGTTAACAGGATAAAGCTTTAACAAGAACCTGAGGGAAATGTTTTTCTCACACAGAGGGTGAATGAGGTGCCAGCAGAAGTCGAGGCATGTACAATAATAACATTTAGAAGACAGTTGGATGGGTACATGGGTAGGAAAGATTTAGGGCGATATCAGCCAAAACATGGGTAATAGGGTGTTACACAGAAAAGCTGGAGAAACTCAGCGGGTGCAGCAGCATCTATGGAGCGAAGGAAATAGGCAACATTTCGGGCCAAAACCCTTCTTCAGACTGATCAGGGGTGGGGGTGGGTGGGGACAAGAAAGGGAAAAGGAGGAGTAGCCGGAAGGCTGGAGGGTGGGAGGAGACAGCAGGGGAGCTGAGGAAGGGGAGGAGACAGCAAGGACTAACAGAATTGGGAGAAGTCGATGTTCATGCCCCCGGGGTGCAGACTCCCCAAACGGAATATGAGGTGCTGTTCCTCCAATTTCCGGTGCTGCTCGCTGTGGCCATGGAGGAGACCCAGGACAGAGAGGTCGGAGACGGAGTGGGAGGGGGAGTTGAAGTGCTGAGCCACCGGGAGGTCAGCTAGGTTATTGCGGACCGAGCGGAGGTGTTCGGCGAAACGATCGCCCAACCTCCGCTTGGTCTCACCGATATAGATCTGCTGACATCTAGAGCAGCGGACGCAATAGATGAGGTTGGAAGAGATGCAGGTAAACCTCTGTCGCACCTGGAACGATTGCTTGGGTCCCTGAAAGGAGTTGAGGGGGGAGGTAAAGGGACAAGTGTTGCATCTGCTGCGGCCGCAAGGGAAAGTGCCCGGGGAGGGGGTGGACCGAGAGGGAAGGGAAGAATTGACAAGGGAGTTATGGAGGGAGCGGTCTTTGCGGAAGGCAGATATGGGGGGAGATGGGAAGATGTGGCCAGTAGTGGGGTCACGTTGGAGGTGGCGAAACTGACGGAGGATTATTTTTTGTATGTGATGGCTGGTGGGGTGAAAGGTGAGGACTAGGGGGACTCGGCCCTTGTTGCGAGTGCGGGGATGGGGAGAGAGAGCAGTGTTGCGGGGTATGGAAGAGACCCTGGTGCGAGCCTCATTTATGGTGGAGGAGGGGAACCCCCGTTCCCTGAATAGTGAGGACATTTCAGATGTCCTGGTGTGGAACGCCTCATCCGTGGAGCAGATACGGCGTAGACGGAGGAATTGGGAGTAGGGGATGGAGTCCTTACAGGAAGCAGGGTGGGAAGAAGTGTAGTCCAGATAGCCATGGGAGTCAGTGGGTTTATAGTGTATGTCGTTTAGAAGTCTATCACCTGCAATGGAGATAGTGAGGTCAAGGAATGGTAGGGAAGTGTCGGAGATGGTCCAGGTGTATTTCAGTGCCGGGTGGAAATTAGTGGTGAAGTGGATGAAGTCAGTCAGTTGTGTGCGGGTGCAGGAGGTGGCACCAAAGCAGTCGTCGATGTAGCGGAGGTAGAGGTTGGGGATGGGGCCCTGGTATGTATGGAACAAGGATTGTTCGACGTAACCTACAAATAGGCAGGCATAGCTGGGGCCCATGCGTGTGCCCATAGCTACGCCTTGTATTTGGAGGAAGTGGGAGGAGTCGAACTCGAAGTTATTGAGGGTAAGGACCAGCTCCGCTAGGCGGAGGAGAGTGTCAGTGGCTGGGTATGGGTTGCTTCTCTGGTCGAGGAAGAACCGGAGGGCTGTGAGACCATCGTGGTGGGGGATGGAGGTGTATAGTGATTGGACGTCCATGGTGAAGATGAGGGGGTGAGGGCCTAGAGGACTATCTCAGATGGGGCATCTTGGTCGGCATGGATAACTTTGGCCTATATATATGACTTTATGACTCTAAATTACCAAATGTGCCAAATTCATAGGTCTTAAGGTCATTAGCGATAATAGAATTAGGCCATCAAGTCTACACCCATTCAATCATGGCTGCTTCCCGAGAATTATATCTACCATAAATTCAAATCCACACATGCACTGACTACACCGCCCAACACGGACTTCCATCTGTATATATGTATATATGTATGTAGCGCCGTAGAATTTGTGCACCTATTCCCCCGCCCCATCTCCCTTCTGTTTTGTTTTTCTGTTTCTTGTTTTTTGTGTAAAATTGTATGTATGCACTGAGTACGAGCAGCTTTCAGTTTCACTGTACATGTATAGTGACAATAAATGGCATATATCATGGCTGATCTATCTCTCCCTCCTAACCCCATTCTCCTGCCTTCTCCCCATAACCTGTACTAATCAAGAACCTGTCTATCTCTGCCTTAAAAATATCCACTGACTTAGCCTCCACAGCCTTCTGTAACAAAGAATTCCACAGATTCACCACCCTCTGACTAAAGACATTTCTCCTCAACTCCATCCTTAAAGAACATCCTTTAATTCTGAGGCTATGACCTCAAACCTGGACCCTGCCACTGGTGGAAACATCCTCTCCATATCCACTCTATCCAAGCCTTTCACTGTTCTGTATGTTTCAATAAGGTCCCTCCTCATTCTTCTAAATTCCAGCGAGTACAGGCCTAGTGCCGACAAACACTCATCATAGGTTAACCTACTAATTCCTGGTATCATTCCTGTAAACCTCCTCTAGACCCTCTCCAGATCCAGTACATCCTTTCTCAGATATGGTGTCCAAAATTGATCACAATATTCCAAATGTGTCCTTACCAGCGCCTCAGAGAGCCTTAACACTACCTCCCTGTTTTTGTATACAAGCCCACTTGAAATAAATGCTAGCATTGAATTTGCTTTCTTTACTACTGACTTGCAGATTATTGTTTTGAGAATCCTGCACCAGCACTTCAAAGTCCATTTGCACCTCCATTTTCTGGATTCTCACCCCATTTAGAAAATAGTCTACGCCTTTATTCCTACTACCAAAGTACATGACTCCACACTTTGCTACACTATATTTAATCTACCACTTTTCTGCCCACTCTCCAAACCTGTCAAATCTTTCTGCAAAGTCCATGCTTTCTCTACATTACCTGGCTCCCCACCTATTTTCGGATCATCCACAAACATTGCTACAAAGCCTTCAATCCTTTCATCCAAATCATTAATATACAACATAAAGAGTAACGGCCCCAGTACCGACCCTTGTGGAACTCCACTACTCACTGGCAGCCAACCCGAAAAAGACCCTTTTATTGCCAATCTTTGTCTTCTGCCATTCAGCCAACCTGCTATCCATGATAGTATCTGCCATTTGATACCATGGGATCTCATCTTCCTAAGCTACCAAACATGTGGCACCTTATCAAAGGCTTTCTGAAAATCTTAGTAAACATCTACTGACTCCTTTTTCAGTCCTGCTATTTACTTCTTCAAAGAATTCCAGCAAATTTGTCAAGCAAGACCTCCCCTTCACAAAGCCATGTTGACTTTGGCCTATTTTATTGTGAACTTCTAAGTACTCCATAACCTCATCCTTTATAATGGACTCTAAAATCTTACCATTCACCAGTCAGATTAACCAGCCTACATTTCCCACTGCACGATATGGTATACTGCATACAGTAATTACATGTGTAAATGGGTGTTTAATGTCTCTCTACTCCCCTCCCTCTCCCTCTCCCTCTCCCCCCCTCTACCTCCCCTCTACTCCTCTCCTTCTCCCTCCCTCCTCCCCCTCCCTCTCTATCCCCCCCCCTCCGCCCTTCCCTCTCTATCCCCCCCCCCCCCATGGGCGTTGGGGGACGGGACTTGGTCTAGTTCCAACTTGGTCTAGTTCCTCATTAAAGTCTTCCAGGAAATTTCTAACACACACGCTCCCTTTGGCAATCTGACTAAAAGCCTTTCTTCGGATTCTTTGCTGACAACTGCCGAATATTGGCAGGAGTTTCTCTTCATGAAACATTCCTCACCAACATGCTGTCTCTCCTTATGAAACAAACCTCCCTGAACTGATGTTTAAGAAGGAACTGCAGATGCTGGAAAATCGAAAATACACAAAAATGCTGGAGAAACTCAGTGGGCGCAGCAGCATCTATGGAGCGAAGGAAATAGGCAATGTTTCGAGCCGAAACCCTTCTTCAGACTTCAGAAGAAGGGTTTCGGCCCAAAACGTTGCCTATTTCCTTCGCTCCATAGTTGCTGCTGCACCCGCTGTGTTTCTCCAGCATTTTTGTGTACTTCCCTGATCTGGTATCATCTTTCTGACTGCCTGTACCTGTGATAGTGTCTCGATATGTTGTTCACATTTATACAAACTGCTCTTCTTCCTCCAGTTTTTCCACAAGTCTGTTTGTTCTTGGTCTTGAGTGGGGGTGGGATCAGGTGTAAGGTTGCAGAATCACAGATATCGTTACGGTGAATCGCAGTATTGAAGCCAAAATCAAATACCATGGCAACGCTGCATGAATATGATTCTATTATGGAAATGGCCCACACACATACTGATGCAATTAGACATAACAGTAATTTGATTCAGGGAGAAGGTGATCATGATGACAGCGTCCAAGACATCTTTATGAACAAGTTTCAATGCAACATCCTATAATGTGGCTGGTGCACCTCTTTGCCTGAGAATCAGTCCCATTGTCAAGCCTGATCAGGCTCTGAACCGGAAATATGGCTACTTCTATTTGCTGGGCAAGCAGCTAATTTGTTGAAAATTCTACCTGGAGGGCAAAGGCAAGGCAATTTTCAGGCATGGTTCCTTTAATTGATCTGCATATTTGTGTCTCTGAGTGTATGAGAAAGGTTGCTTCGGGGCAAAAAAGGTGAGCCTGTCTCAGAGTGTTGGGGGCTTCCGCCAGAATGTTGCAGCCGAGCTAAGCACATTTGGTATGAATTTCAAAGTGTTGGTAATCTCATCTTGCTCTGCCTTGTGAGGTCATGATATTCCTTGTGATCTTGCTCCATATTGTAGTGTGTACAACTCCTCACAGTTATTTTAGTTTAGTTTAGATTAGTTTAGAGATACAGTGCGGAAACAGGCCCTTTAGTCCACCGAGTCCACCAACCAGCGATCCCTGCACATTAACACTATCCTACACACACTAGGGAGAATTTACATTTTTACCAAGCCAATTAACCTAAAACCTGTAAATCTTTGCAATGTGGGAGGAAACCGAAGATCTCAGAGAAAAACCATGCGGTCATGGGGAGAGCGTACAGACAGCACTGGTACTCAGGATCAAACCGCATCCCTGGCGCTGTAAGCGCTGTAAGCGCTGTAAGGCAGCAACTCTACTGCTGCGCCACTGTGCTGCCTCTAGTTCTACAGCCACTTTCTTCCAAATTCCCCGGACTGTGGTTTAGGGACTCCATCTGCTTCCCTTGATGTGAAGCAACACCTTTACAAATACATATTACATTCAGCAGCCTGACTGATAAAACAGCAAAAGATGTGAGGTCTTGCCTATATGTTGGCATTCTTCAATCACCAAATCAAAGATTTGCTAAAATCATACTCGCTGTTTAAAAATCTTATAGTTTTAGCTGTATATCATTGACTTTTCAATTTAGACACAAGGAGGACCACATCAAATAGCTGCCAGAAGCAATTGTAAGGATCACAATGTGCAATTAACTCATCCCAATTGATTTAAAATAAAGCAGCATGTTGTCTGCTTATTAACATATTTGCTAGTGTATTCAACACTAATCGTTCTATTCATTTGCTTCAGACATCAGCAGGGGACATGAAATTGTGAATTCTATTTAAAGTTAACCTGCACCTCCTATAAATGAGATTGCTGGAGCAGTTCCTGCCAGTTTTTGTACCAATGAATTTGACTTGGGAAATATGAGAAAATGCCACAACATGCAGATGCCAGCATTACATAGAAACATAGTAACATAGAAAATAGGTGCAGGAGTAGACTATTCAGCCCTTCGAGCCTGCACCGCCATTCAATATGATCATGGCTGATCATCCAACTCAGTATCCTGTACCTGCCTTCTCTCCATACCCCTGATCCCTTTAGCCACAAGGGCCACATCTAACTCCCTCTTAAATATAGCCAATGAACTGGCCTCGACTACCCTCTGTGGGAGAGAGTTCCGGAGATTCACCACTCTCTGTGTGAAAAAAGTTCTTCTCATCTCGGTTTTAAAGCATTTCCCCCTTATCCCTAAGCTGTGACCCCTTGTCCTGGACTTCCCCAACATTGGGAGCAATCTTCCTGCATCCAGCCTGTCCAACCCCTTAAGAATTTTGTAAGTTTCTATAAGATCCCCTCTCAATCTCCTAAATTCTAGAGAGTATAAACCAAGTCTATCCAGTCTTTCTTCATAAGACAGTCCTGATATTATGTGCACTGGATTAGAGACATCAGTTAAAAGGCTGAGGGAAGAGATCAATATATTCCACATTTCAAGGAGCATTTGCCTCAGCCACAGTCCAGTTCATCACCAGCTTGGAATTTACCTCAATCACGAAATAACTTCTACTCCGCCATACCTGCACATTTAGCTACTGCAAGACCCACAGTGACATTTTACAGGTTGAACAGACTGCTGGTGATTCAACCAGGATTGCCACATCACCCGAAAAATTGCATGAAAACTTACTGATCTCACTCTCCCTCTCCCTCTCCCTCTCCGTCATGCATAGCAGGCCAGATCACAACTAGAGCAGCAAATGCTAATGGTTTGGGAATAATCACATTTATGTTCCTATCCCACAAAGACTGTTGGGGCAGCCAATGGTGGGCAGGTATAGTTTAGTTTAGTTTAGAGATACAGCTTGGAATAAAGCCTTTTGGCCCACCGGGTCCACACCGACCAGCGATCCCCGCACATTAACACTAACCTACACACACTATGGACAATTTTTACATTTACCAAGCCAATTAACCTACAAACCTGTACGTGTTTGGAGTGTGGGAGGAAACCGAAGATCTCGGAGAAAACCCACACAGGTCACGGGGAGAACGTACAAACTCCATACAGACAGCACCCGTAATTGGGATGGAACCCAGTTAGTTGATCGGGGTGAACTCATTGACTATGAACAGTGTCTTCCATTTCACTTTCTTCTCATCACATAATTAAGCTGAGGCATTTAGATGGAGTGCATATGCACCTCTTGCACAAACCCCTGCTTCTACAGTGTCCTCCATAATGTTTGAGACAAAGACCCATCAATTATTAATTTGCCTCTGTACTCCACAATTTGAGATTTGTAATAGAAAAAAATCACACGTGGTTAAAGTACACATTGTCAGATTTTATTAAAGGGTATTTTTATACATTTTGGTTTCACCATGTAGAAATTACAGCTGTGCTTATACGTAGACCCCCCTCATTTCAGGGCACCATAATGTTTGGGAGGCACAGACCCACCTACCTCCATGGTTATCGGTGGAAATTTAGTTAGTTTCTTGGTTTCAACCGTGGTTGCGGAGGGCCGTGAGGTTGAGAGTAGGGTAGATGTTGAAGTGGATGCTTGCGCATCTTCCACAGTAGGCGTCCCGGGCCAACCCCTAAAAAAGGACGCTGCTGCTGGTTACCTCTGGCCTCTCTCCAATTTCTCGTACTATAAGAATAAGTACTATCTTTATTAGGAGGCCCACAAGGTTGATATCGTTTGCCAAGATATCCTATGGCCGCTCTGATTAGGCCCCAAAGTCTTGGCCTCCTCTTCAAATCTTTGACCTGTGTCGACAGGTCCCCCACAAACAACAGGGTTTGGGGTTTTATAGCTTTTGCTTGCACAGGATTGCAAACTGGATCCAGAGCTGGCTGAATAGCCCCCCTTCCTAATATTATTAAGTTCAAATTGAACGTTGGGAAAAAAAAACAAAAAAAAACGCTAAAGCTTCTTTATGGTCATTCGTCATGTCTATGTTCTCTAGCGTACGGCCCAAGGCTGTTATGCCCACCGAGAGACCTTTCCGAGCGTTTTGAATTTTTTATCCTGACTCCTGATACCTGACCAACGTGTCTCCAAATACTTCGGTTAACACTGGCCACATTCAGAGCCCCACAATTTCCTGGAGGTAAATGTTTTGCCAACACCTCAGCAAAGGTATTTGCTTGCAGGTGATGTGCAGACATGTAGCCAATGCTGGCAGCCATCCTGGCCTCTAGATCTTTGCCAGCCTGTTCTTGCTTAAAGTATTACCCAACATGTCCAGCAACTTGGTTTTCTCGTCCTCCATATGTGAATGTGGCTCCATCTCTAGTTCAGAATCTAACACAAGCAGCCCTTCAACACCCTCTTCTGAGGAGGATGAAATGTCAAGCAGCCCTTTATGGTAATCTGCTGAGGGACTTACACCTTTGCCTCTGTGGCTATCATGGATATCCTGGAGCCTGTCACTCTGGAGAAGTTCCTCCAACAACCGCTCCAGCCGACTTACGTGCTCTCGGGCACAAGTCGATCGCGGGTGTTTAAATTTATCCAACCGCTCCTGCCGACCTTCATGCCACGGTTTTACCGCAGCCGGTCCCCATGCCTACAGGCACTGGTCGTGCCGTTGCTCGCAGTCCCGGTACTCCCCGGCACCTGTCGCTGACGGCCGAACCTGCTGCAGCCACTCGTACCGGTTTCCCAGCTCCACAAAAGTGGCCGCTGCTGGCTGCGCTATATCTTGCAGCTGCTCATCCTCACTCCGGTATCGGTAAGTATTATCCGGAGGCTGTTTCTCCACATCACTTTCACAGTGATGTCTTTATTAACACTGGCAGCCCTCCTGGCCTCGAGATCCTTCCCAGTTTGTACTTGTTGGAAAGTACTGGCCCACCATGTCCAGCAACTTGTTTTTCTCCCCTTCAATAGGGGAAGGTGGCTCCATCACCTCTCAGATTCTGACCCCCGGGACGTGTTGCTTCGCTTCCCGCCCGGCAGCAGTGAATGTTGCCGGTGCGGGGAGCGACGTCGGGCACAGCTGTTTCCTCTCCGGAGGATTCGCGTGCCGTCGGCTGCTGGTGATGTTGCTGGCTGCCCGCTGTCTCCGCGGTTCTCCCCTCCAGCTTTCCCGCAGCTTCTTGCATTTCCTACCTGCAAGGTAAGTGGGAAAAATGTTGCAGTCTCTTACCTGCTTCTTTCCATTTTCCTCTAGGGAGACGTCCTCTCCCATGTCTGACTCACACCATGCATCTAGCGATATGCCACGCATGCGCCGTAGCGGGGTTCTTCACGAAGTCACTCACGTGACTCCAAAGTAAAATTCTCTCTATAATAAAGAAAAATCCCCTAACACCTGTCCGACAGATCAGAAACACTCTTCAGGAGTCAAGTGTGGATTTGTCAATGACCACTGTCCGTAGAAGACTTCATGAACAGAAATATAGCGGCTACACTGCAAGATGCAAACCACTGGTTAGCCGCAATAATAGGATGGCCAGGCTACAGTTTGCCAAGAAATACTTAAAAGAGCAACCACAGCTCTGGACAGATGAGATGAAGATTAACATATCAGAGTGATGGCAAGAGCAAAGTATGGAGGAGAGAAGAAACTGCCCAAGATCCAAAGCATACCACCTCATCTGTGAAACACGGTAGTGGGGGGTGTTATGGCCTTCTTCATGAACTGCTGATGGTACTTAGCATAATGAATTCTGATGTGTATAGACACATCCTATCTGCTCAAGTTTAAACAAATGCCTCAAAACTCAATGGCCAGCAGTTCATCCTACAGCAAGACAATGATCCCAAACATACTGCTAAAGCAACAAAGGAGTTTTTCAAAGCTAAAAAATGGTAAATTCTTGAGTGGCCAAGTCAATCACCTGATCTGAACCCAATTGAGCATGCCTTTTATATGCTGAAGAGAAAACTGAAGGGGACTTGCCCCCAAAACAAGCAGCATCACCAGAGAAGACACCTAGCAACTGGTGACGTCCATGAAGAATATGCAACAAAATAATAAACATAACTACTTTCATTTACATTACATTGCTGTGTCCCAAACATTATGGTCCCCTGTAATGGGGGGGACTATATATAAATACTGCTGTAATTTCTACATGGTGAAACCAAAATGTTTAAAATCTGACAATGTGCACTTTAACCACATTATAAATCTCAAATTGTGTAGTACAGTCAAATAAATAAATGATGGGAGGTACACAAAAAAGCTGGAGAAACTCAGCGGGTGCAGCAGCATCTATGGAGCGAAGGAAATAGGCAACGTTTCAGGCCGAAACCCTTCTTCAGACATAGATTACATAGATGCTGCTGCACCCGCTGAGTTTCTCCAGCTTTTTTCTGTACCTTCGATTCTCCAGCATCTGCAGTTCCTTCTTAAACAAATAAATGATGGGTCTTTGTCCCAAACATTATGGAGGGCACTGTATGTATTTCTCCTTTCAGAGATCCATGAAATGAAATCTGACTTGGTAGCGAAGGAAGAAAAAAAGCCACGACCTTCAAGGTAGTGAAGGGGCAGGCTCCAGAAGAAGTCTGAGTTTTTACACCATTAAATGTTTAGTACAAAGCATGGAGGCACAAACTTGCCTCAGGTTATTGTGCAGAGTTTGGACCCCATTCTATCCAGCATGACACAGGAGGCAAACTCCAATAGCATAAATGGATCAAATGACAACATTGTCTCATGGATATTGACTGGTTTCAAGGAGGCACAGGTGACTTCCAACAGGTCTTGAGCGGAGGGCAAGGCTGAAACTGTGCCAGGTTAACGCACTTTCCAATTATCTCATCACGACTTTGGGTACAGCATAACCTGCAGGGTTATCGTAGTACATCAATCTGTCTAACAGAATGCAAGGGTCGATGAGATACTACAGTGTGGGAGTGACAGCATTTTTATGGACCACCAACCTGCTAGCTCCTCTCAGCATCACACTATACATATTCACATCACATTCACACTGCCACAAACCTTCCTAGCAGCTAGCCAGCCAAACAAAACTTTTGCCACCCCTACTGACATGATATAGGGTTGTCCCCGTGAGTTTTAAACATGCGGTAGTGCAACCACTACTTAAGAAACCTGGCCTGGATCAATCTGTTCTGGCCAATTTTAGACCCATCTCGAAATTGCCTTTTATTTCTAAATTACTGGAGAGAGTTGTTTATGCTCAGCTAAAACTATTCCTGGAAGAGCATGATATTCGGGAGATCTTCCAGTCTGGATTTAAAACCACGCACAGCACGGAGTCAGCATTGCTAAGGGTTTTTAACGATATCCTCCTGGCTAACGATTCTGGGGATTGTGTGGTTCTTGTCCTGCTGGACTTGTCTGCCGCCTTTGATACGGTGGACCATAATATCTTATTATCTCGGCTAAAGCTGTTAGTGGGCATCTGCGGCAGTGCCCTGGGATGGTTCAGGTCCTATCTGGCGGGCAGAACCATGTGTGTTAGCCTTGCTGGGTTTGAATCCTCTTCCGCTCCCCTGTCATATGGGGTTCCACAGGGTTCGATTCTGGGGCCCCTGCTTTTCTCGCTGTACATACTTCCTCTGGGTTCCATCCTTAGAAAGCATGGCATCTCCTTCCACTGTTATGCAGATGATACCCAGCTTTATTTGCCGCTGAGGGGGGAAGATGCCTTTTCTGTAAAATCGCTTCTGTCTTGTCTTGATGACATTAAGTCCTGGTTGGCCCTAAACTTTCTTGGATTTAATGAAAAGAAGACAGAGGTGATTTTATTTGATCCCAATGGCTGCCGTGAACCTCCATTTGTTGTTTTAGGTCCATTGTCAAGGTACGTGAAGCCAACAGTTGTGAACCTGGGTTTTAGGATGGACAGTGACTTTAAATTAGATCGCCAAATATGCGCGGTGGTTAAGTCCAGCTTCTTTCACCTAAGGAAGCTGGCGAAGGTGAAGCCCATTCTCGAGCGGCAGCATTTTGAGACAGTAATCCATGCCTTTATTACATCTAGGCTGGATTACTGTAAAGTGCTCTATTTTGGTGTTGCTCGTTCTTCACTGGCTCGTCTCCGAATGCTGCTGCTCGCCTTTTAACAGGGACTCGAAAGAGGGAACACATATCGCCAATTCTGGCCTCCCTACACTGGCTCCCGGTGCACTTTCGGGTTCATATTAAGATACTGTTATTTGTTTTTAAATCTCTGAATGGGCTCACCCCGCCTTACCTCTCTGAGCTGCTCCACCCATACGCTCCTGCCCGGTCCCTCAGGTCAGCTGGTCAGCTGCTCCTGGAGCTACCGAGGTCTAGTCGGAGGCTCAGAGGGGATAGAGCCTTCTCTGTTGCTGCTCCGGCACTCTGGAACACCCTGCCGTTGCACATCAGACAGGCCCCCTCACTGTCCATCTTGAAATCCAGTGTTAAAACGCATTTGTACTCCTTGGCTTTTGACCATGCCTGAGGCTTTGCTTCTGTTTGTGGTGTTTTTGATGTTTCTTTATTTTACATGTCTTTTCCTACTATTTCTTTTGATTGTTATTTTTGGTGTGTGTTAACTTTTTTGTCAATGATTAGTGATGTACAGCACTTTGTTGCAGCTATGTTTGTTTTTAAAGTGCTCTATAAATAAAATTATTATTATTATTATTATTATTATTATTATTATTATATCATCTGAACCCAGGGAATCCAGGTCTCCTCAGTGCTAATCTCTTCAACATTGTCCCAAAAGGTAATCTGTTGCCTTCATCAATGAGAGTCAGCAGCCTTTTGCCTGCTTTGATGCACCTATTAAAGGTGGAGAGAGATTGGAGAACCACATAAGAAACTTAGGCAGAGAAAAGTATACAGATCTTACCCTTATTTTAATTTTGGTTCAATGTGTTGTGATTTCATTTATAAATGTGACTTTAAATGATCAATATTGTTGTGAGTCCAAACACATGTGAAGATCACTGACAGTCATGGGAGGGTACATATGATGTCTGGTAAATGGAGGATTATGGTTCCAGTTACCGTCTGACTCAGCTCTTCAGATTGACAGTAGTTCACTCAAATAGAGCTGTCTATATGCTGCCTTCTCTCTCCTTCATTCTCTCTTTAACTCCCATTCTAAACTATCATACCAGTATTTCCTTTTGTTCTGTTTCAATCTGCTTTTCCCTATTTCTTGTGTAAATATTAATTATCTATGTCAAAATATATCTCAGTCTGCTTAGCTTGAATGGAAACTGATGCAAACATTTTACTCTTGCTTACCCTTTGTATTTTTTTAACACGGGGGGCATTCTAATACATCCTAACTCTTCTCCTAGTGTAGATTCAACATTGGTGAGTATCTGGAACATGCTGACAGGAGCAGTGGCTGAGGCAGGTATGACAGTGGCATTTAAGAGACTTTTAGATAGGCATATGGGTATGCAGGGAATGGAAGGATATGGATTATGTGCGAGCAGACAGATTTTGTCTTGTCATCAGACATTGTGGGCTGAAGCACCTGTTCCTCTGCTGTACTGTTCTCTGTTCAATCTTCCCTGTTCTAATAGCAGTACACAGTATTTTGTTTTTGCAAAGATTTTGTGACTTACTTACTTGCTGCCTATTATGCCTCTTGGCATGTAGGGCAGCAACGGAGGTCCTCCACTCCTGTCTGTTCTGGGCTAGCTTCTGGACACTACCCCAGGTTAGGTCCATTGTTTTCATTTCTTCCTCTACAGTTCGACACCAGGTGTCTAGTGCAGGGCTATTCTTGGGATGCTGTCTGGTTCTCTTCTCAGTATATGGCAAATCCAGTTCCAGCAACTCCTCATGATGATGGTATCCATGCTCTCTTGTTGGCATTGAGCAAGGAGATCTTGGTTGGATATGGTGTTTGGCCAAAATATTTCAAGGATTCTTTTCAGGTTCTTAGTATGGAAGACTGACAGCTGCTTGATGTCACTCACTGTCATTCACCAGCATTCCGAGCCATATAGGAGGGTGGAGAGGACAAAGCTCTGGTATATCTTCAGCTTGGTCTTGATGCCTTGTTTAGCCGATAGCTGGTTCTTGATGTCATTGTGGGCTCCACCATCATGTCTGACTTTCCTACCAAGATAGGTAAACTCCTCAGTTATGGGAAGATAGTTTCCATTCACTTGGATTGTCAAGGAGTATTGGATGTTTAGTGTCATTACTTCAGCTTTTTTCTGGTTTATCTTCAGGTCAATTTGTTGTGCAAAGTCACTGAGATGGGATGTTTTTTCCTGCATGTGCTTGTGAGTGTGGGAGACCAGACCCATGTCATCAGCAAAATCAAGGTCTTCCAATGCTGAGAAGAGGGTCCATCATATGCCTCTTGATTGGTCTTCGGTTGTCTGACGCATCACCCAGTCAATAACAATATTGAAGAGTAGTGCCGACATCACACACCCTTGTCGGACGCCTGTCTTCACCTGGAATGTGTGGTTACTGTTCCCCACTCTAAGAGAAGTTGGCGTAGAAGCTCTAAATGACTTTGACCATATGCTGTGGGATCCCATACATTTGTAGTATGCCTCAGAGGCTGTCTCGGTGGATGCTGTCAAATGCTTTCTCAAAATCAACAAAGTTGATGTATAATTGTCTCTGCTATTCTGTGCACTGTTCTATAATGTTACGAAGGGCAAATATCTGGCCAATGCATCCCCTCCCACTACGAAATCCTGCCTGTTCTTTCCTGAGCTGTTTGTCCACTACTTCTGAGATACGTTGTATAATAATCTTTGCCAGAATCTTGCTTGGAATTGATAGAAGAGTGATCCCTCTCCAATTGTTACTCTCTCTTAAGTTGCCTTTCTTTGGTATCCTAATGATGACTCCTTCTGACCAGTCATCAGGTATATCCTTCCTTTCCCAAATAGCTGTGAAAAGTGGTACAAATACTTCAGCTGCAAGTTCTGGGTCTGCCTTGAACAGTTCTGCATTGAGGTTATCTTGGCCTGGGGCTTTTCCACTTTTGAGAGACTTAATGGCTGTTACAATTTCCTCCTTAGTTGGTGGTTCAGTGCTAATGTCCAGATCATCCTCTGCTTGTTGGGTGTTAGCCTTTATTATGGGTGGTTCTCTATTCAGTACTTCATTAAAGTGTTCCGCCCCGCGAGCTTCTTGTTCTGCTTCTGCTGTTAGGAGTCGGCCCTTTTTGTCTACAATTGGTGTTTCAGTGGTTCGACAAATTTTTGCCACAGATTATCTTGGTTATCTTGTACACCTTCCCTTGCTCCCCTTTCTCAGCTGCATCTTCTGCTTAATTAACAAGATCTTCCAGTTATTCCCATTTGTCAGCTCTGGCTTTCCGCTGAACTGCTTTGTTTGCTTCTTGGTACTGCATCTTGTATCTTTCTTGCAGCCGTTTGGACTTTGTCTCATTTATTTGCTTCGTTAATTTTCTCATATTTTCAATGATTTGCCATGTGTCTTCAGTCATCCACTCCTTTTTTTGTCTTCTGCTTAAACCCCAGGCAGACATCACTGGTTTTCACATAAGCTATTTGGTTTGTTCCCACACAGTATTAATATAATTTGCATTTGGCTCTGTGTGATCGTCCATATCGGCTAGTGCCTGAAAACTGTTCCTTAATTGTAACACAAAAAAGCCCTTCACTTTTGGGTCATGTCAAACTGTTGCCTGCCTGTCTTTTTGCTCCCTGTTTTCCTCAGTTTTACTTTGAGAACAGCCAGGACTAGGTGGTGTTCACCACCAACATCTGCTCCCTGTTTAACCTTAACATCAAATAATGAGCGTCTCCATATCATCAAGTGGTCTATCTGATTCTTATCTTTTCCACTTGGAGAGTACCATGTCAGTTTGTGGATGTCTCTGTGCGGAAAGAGGGTCCCTCCAATTACTATGTTGTAAGTGGTGCAGAGTTCTATTAGTCTCTCTCCATTCTCATTCATAGTACTGCAGCCCTTTTTTCCCCATAGCTCTTTCCTGGTCTGTTGTTGTTTCCAACCTTGGCATTCAGGTCCCCATCACAATCTTCATGTTATGTCTTGGTGTGTTCTCAGCCTGTAGTTGCTCATAGCATTAATCCTTAACACTATCATCACTGTTGTTTATTGGAGCATAACACTGGATGATGGTTGTATTAGTTTGCTTCCCCCCCATTCTGATCTTCATGAGTCTACTATTGACAGGTTCCCACTCTATAAAACTATTCTCTACTATTTTATTTATTTTTTTAATGATGGCTACTCCTTCTCTTTGATTCTTGTCATCCCTTCCTGAGTACAACAGTCTCCCCTGTGCTGGTCCTAAGTCTCCTTGATTCCATCCATCTACTTTCACTTACTCCAAGAATATCTAGGTTGTAGCGTCTCATCTCTGATGTCACTTGTCAGATTCAGATTCAATTTTAATTGTCATTGTCAGTGTACAGTACAGAGACAACGAAATGCATTAATGCACTTGTGCTAGTTTCCCTGTGTCGTACATTGTTTGTACATTCCAAAAACCTATCCTAGTCTTATATTTGGCATTTAGAACTTCCACCTTCCTGCCAGTGGCTTCCTTTCGGCTTTCACCATTGACATTCATCCTAGCAACCGTCGATAGCCCTGGAAGTCCATCACGCCCAGTAGTTTTGATACCTTCAGTTGCTGTTTCCGTAACATATTTGTTTTATGAGACAGGGTTGTTAGCCCTGTGCTCAACCTCCAACCTGGAGGAGCAGTGGATCGCTTTTCATCTCGCCTCTACCCTTTGACCTGTCCAACATGGGAACCCCTAACAGGTGATGAATCTCCCACTGGCATAGCTCTAGGGGTTACTGAGACACACAAGCTCCCTGACCACGACAAGGTTGCAATCCAATGGGGAGAAAGATTTTGTGAGCTGCACCATGACATTTCTATGTTTTATATTTCTGTATTCTTGTGATTAAACCAAGTGTATTATTTTAACCGAGTATTCATTTCCTTAAGACTCTACCAAAAAGCTACTCTTTGTTCATCAGAACTAGGCTTCCGTCCTCAACCAGAAAATGATTACCAGATTCTTCCCATTTAAAATATTGTTATGCAACTTTAGGTAACACCACCTTCAGAATTGAATCATATCTAACACTTTTACTGCCACTCTGATCTCTTGTGTCAATATTTTGCTGCAGCTTTCCTTTTGCCCACAGAAGTATTTTGCTCCTGGATTATTTTTATAGAGCTGCTAGGCCCTAAATGTAAAATAAGCTTACTTATTTGCATAACTATATTTTCATTGTTACAACAATGGAGGAGGAGAACAGTGATTCCTGCACAGATTCTGTGTATATGGCTGCAGTATGACAATAAGGAACAACGTTAGATATTGTTATTATTGGTTCTGCCTCCAGATTACTGAAATGGATATTTGCTTAGATTAGTTTACAGATACAGCAGAGAAACAGACCTTTCGGCCCACCGAGTTCATGCCGACCAGCGATTCCTGCACTATAACTTTATCCTACACACTAGGGACAATTCAATTAGCCTTCAAACCTGTACGTCTTTGAAGTGTGGGAGAAACCCAGAGAAAAAACACATAAATTAAAGAGCACACCTTCAAAACAGTAATTTATTTTAAAGCCATTAATTCCACATCTGTTTCCTTCCTTTCTAAACATTTTTAATAATTTGCCATTGACTCCCCAGGTTTATCACTTTAATTTTAATTTGATCATTTCCAAAATGGTACTTTATCAAAATGGCTTTCCTAAAAGGCTTTACTAAAGTCAGTGTAAACATATAATATATTATTCATCCTTTCTATTTGTCTTATCCGATGCCCTATCTTGTTGATGGACACAAATTGCTGGAGTAACTCAGCGGGACAGGCAGCAACTCTGGAGAGAAGGAATGGGTGACATTTCGGGTCAAGACCCTTCTTTAGACCTTCCGGAGTTCCTTCCTACATGTCCCATCTTGTTGGCTAACTTTAATTATTTTTTCATTAATCTGATATTACTGATGTCAATTTTAATTTTTCTGGCCATCAAATTAAATTTACTAGCTTTTAATCATTGCATGATAGCACTTTATAAAGTAACAATATACATCTTAATAAGAAATGCAGGTGATATAAAGGAGATCGGGGTAGAGGAAGAGAGAACCAAAGGACATTAAAACAAATACATTGTATAGAGAAATGCCATAAAATGCTCATAAACTGATGAGGCCAGAAAAAGAGAAAACAAATCTGAGTTTACAGAGGCCAAGGCAATACTATTATTTCTATCAAAAAGAAACCGTGAATACTGAGACTGTGAAGGACACTGAAAAACATCAAGTAATCAAGATATGGATATAACACCATGATTTACTTGCACCTGTGTTCGTGAATCAAATCTTAATTTGCCTTGAGGTACAATACCGAGGTAAGATGATACGATATGGATGAAAAAGATGGGACTAATAAAGAGTTAATACATAGGCTGAAAGCACTGAAGGAAGCAATGGCCTGATTATAGCTCAGATCACAGCAACTAATGCTATCATGGGAACTTTGCAAAATGTGATTGTCTGATGATTCAAAGAAAAGGAAGAAATAAAGAAAGAATGATGTCAACTAGCCTGCCATTCATTACACATAATGAACAGCAGGCTATCCACAAGCAAAAGCTTATGAATTTTCCAGGGAAATAGAGTGCTCTGGCAATCAAACTTTCAGGGCAGCACGGTGGCGCAGCGGTAGAGTTACAGTGTTGGAGACTCGGGTTTGATCCCAACTACGGGTGCTGTCTGTATGGAGTTTGTACGCACTCTCCGTGACCGCGTGGGTTTTCTCCGAGATCTTCGGTTTCCTCCCACACTCCAAAGACGTACAGGTATGTAGGTTAATTGGACTGCTATAATTGTAAATTGTTCTTAGTGTGCATAGGATAGTGTTAATGTGCGGGGATCGCTGGTCGGCACAGACTCGGTGAGCCGAAGGGCCTGTTTCCACACTGTATCTCTGAACTAAACTAAACTAAAATAAGGAAAACCATGCCTCATAGTTTTTAGCGGTGGGGTTTCTCTGCTTTTCAAAAGTGCCTGCAAGTGATTGTGATGTATTTTGGGATAACTTGGGATAAATAACAAACATTTCTAAAAATGGATCAAAATTTCCCTGAAGTAGGGAATTTAAAGAATAATACAACCTAGTTATAGATCTTAATGATATGCAATGAGTACTTTAGATTTTAGATGTTAAAGATATAGCTTGGAAACAGGCCCTGCGGCCCACCAAGTCTGCGCTGACCAGCAATCACCCAGTACACTTGCACTATGCTACACACACTAGGGACAATTTACAATTTTACAGAAGCCAATTAACCTACAAACCTGTACAGGAAGGAAATCTGAACACCCGGAGAAAACCCACGCAGTCAAAGAGAAAACATTCAAATTCAGTACAGTCATCACCAATAGGCGGGATCAAACCTGGGTCTCTGGTGATGTAAAAGGCAGCAACTCTACCGCTGCACCACTGGTGGTAGTTGAGCCTCAAAAATCAGATGCAGTTTGATATGTGCACATTCATAATTCATACGTAAGGAAAAGGTAATGAACACAATGAGGCATTATTTATCATACAAAATATGAGATAATAAACAAATTTAAGATGGTGATGTATCAATCATCCAAGCTGTGGGCACTGAGTGCCATTGTGGTACAGGAAGCAAATAGCATATTGGGTTTTAAAACTACTGGAATAGAACACATATCTCAGCAAGTGATCATGAGTTTTACAAAGCACATCAAATCCCTACCTGCAGCACTTTGGTAATTGTCATCACTCTATTACGGAAAAGACTGGTCAGGAACTGGAGAAGTGCAGTTCAAGGCAATTAAATTGATAAATTAGATTAAGTACTTGATTTGTGTGGCAGAGGTTGCAGAAGATAGGAGTGTTTCATTGAATCAAAGACACAGGGGTGATCTTGTGGAAACATTTAAGATACTAAGTGATAGAGACAAGATTGATTTTTTAAAAAGGCCAAGTCCAGCAATGCCAGAGATGAATCAAATCAGCTGGTCCATTTAAACCTGCTGAGACAAGAGTGAGGTAATATTTCATCTTTGTTCCTTCCTTCAAATCGCAAAAGAAACAAGCATTGTAATGGGTTCAGCCACAGTAAGGAAAAGGAAGGAAATTAGAAATAAACTCAATCAAAACAATTGTTAAGACAATTGAAGAAGTGAGCATGCAATAGTGGATAGTGAAGATGGCAGAGCAATTTGTATGCAGCGTGCAATTTTATATATATAATGTAAAGATTTTGTTTTCAAAAAAGTTCACCACGACATATGTAGAGACAATTTCACATATTCAACTGTACAGCAGTCACACCACCATCACACTTACTCCTGCAGGTTTTAATCAAAGGGTAAATTAATTAAAGAGCCAAACCCCTTCTGAGCTTCTGCAAGGTATTCAGAGACGCCCACCTTCATCCAGATTCATTATGTTTTCATTGTAGTCATTTTACTATCTTTTCAAACAACTAGCATATTACCCGCTGCCGAAGACACACCTGAGTCGAAGACGCCCCCCCCATCATGAGTTTGTAGTGCGTGGGTCTCAAAAGGAAGCACGAAGTCCAGTGTTTTGAGAGGCACCTTTTATTATGTTCCTCCCGGTTGTAGGGAAGACCAAACAAGAGAAAGATGGCACCCAAACCCCTGCCTGTAAACCCTCTGGCTAAGGGCTGCCTCCGGACTAAATCACTGCCGTGCCGAGGGGTTCGACAGTATGATGGCATGACCCTTGGGTGCCACCACAGGACCCCCTCCCCCCAGAGCCAGAGGCACAAAATGCTCCGGTGGGGGCACCACCAGGCCGGCCCGCATGCGAAAGTCAGCCGATCGTGGAGCTTGCGGGAGCGTAGGTGGAGGGACAGATTGAGGGACCGGCGGGAGGACGGTTGCAGTAACAGGGGGAGGGAGCCGTGAAGGGGGGCGCCCTCGAGGCCGAGGTTGGGCAACCAGAAACGGCTGGTCAATGTCCAGGTGCGCCGGCTTTAAACGGTCAATCGACACTGCCTCCGGCCGGCCCCCCCATGTCGAGAACAAAAGTCGACTGCCCGTGTTCCAGCACCCGGAACTGGCCCTCGTATGGCCTCTGGAGTGGCATCCGGTGGGCATCACGGCGCAGGAAGACGTATGGGCAGTCCCTGAGGGCTGATGGCACATGTGGGCGAAATGTCCCATGGCGGGACGTCGGGATGGGTGCGAGCCTGCCAACTAGCTTGTGAAGGTGCTTTAGGGAGGATGAGGGCGTTCCCTGCTGCCCCGGCGCCGACGGCACGAATGCCCCGGGTACCGTGAGTGGCGACCCGTGCACGACCTCCGGCGATGATGAGGCCAAGTCCTCTTTGGGAGCAGACGGATGCCCAGCATGACCCACGGCAACTCGTCCATCCAGTCCGGGCCGGAGAGTCATACCTTCAGTGCTGCCTTTAGCTGCCGGTGGAACCTCTCCACCAGACCGTTAGCTTGCGGGTGGTAAGCCGTGGTGTGGTGTAGCCGCACCCCCAGCAAGCGAGCCATGGCTGACCACAGCTCGGAGGTGAACTGTGGCCCCCGGTCTGAGGAGATGTGTGCTGGCACCCGAAGCGAGCAATCCAGTGCGTGGACAATGGACGAGCACATGTAGCCGTACACGCACACGTAGCACAAGTATCAGCCAGCGGAATGGCCTCCGGCCACCGTGTGAAGCGGTCCACCATTGTAAGAAGGTGGGTGATGCCCCGGGATGGCGGGAGAGGCTCTACAATGTCTATGTGGAGATGGTCGAATCGCCGGTGAGGTAGGCCAAACTCCTGGAGAGGCGCACGGACATGGCGCTGCATTTTTGCCGTCTGGCACGGAATGCAGGTGCGAGCCCAATGGCCAACCTGCTTGCGCAGACCATGCCACATGAAACGAGCGGCACTAGTGCCGTTGTCACCCGGATTGATGGGTGAGCCAGTCCGTGGATCGCCTCGAATACCCTCCGGCGCCAGGTGGCAGGGACGATGGGGCGCGGCTGACAGGACGGCACATCGCACATGATTGTCACTCCCCCAGGACCGAGAGGGACATCTTCAAGGCAGAGGCCGGAGATGGCAGTCCGGTAGGTGGGCACCTCATCGTCCATGAGCTGTGCCGCCGCCAGAGCAGAATAGTTAATTTCGGGAGCCAACTTAAACACGGCGTTGTTAACGGGGCGGGACAATGCGTCGGCCACCCGTTCTCTCTCCCCTCGATGTAGCGGATAGGTGTTGTATACTCCGAAATATAGGCCAATTCTCAAAAGGAAGCACAAAGTCCAGTGTTTTGAGAGGCACCTTTTATTATGTTCCTCCCGGTTGTAAGGAAGATCAAACAAGAGAAAGATGGCACCCAAACCCCTGTCTTTAAACCTTCTGGATAAGGGCCGCCTCCGGACTAAACCACTCCCGTGCCGAGGGGTTCGACAGTATGATGGCACGACCCTTGGGAGCCGCCACAAGTTGCTCAATTTTGGAAAAAACAAACATTCGCTGTGGTGGCGGCCATTTGCATTGCGCATTGTTTCTACCGCTGCAGGCCACATCCGATCCGTGTGCTCAGCCTCAGAGCAGCGCCCAATCCAATAGACCACCAGACTGCTGTGGGGCTACCAGCGACCCACTCCGCCAACACCTCGACTATTGACGCGCTGTTTCCTTGCCTCCCACGGCCTCTGCTCTGCCTCCGTGACCCATGGGGGACGCACAATGAGGCCTAGCATCTATGGCAGCGGTTGGCAACCTTCTGCCCACGGGCCGCATCCGGCCCGTAAATCAAAATTATCCGGACCGCAAGCGTATTTTTTTTCCAATTCGTTTTCGCGACCTGGGCACTGCAGCCAGTCCCGGGGACGCGAGCAGATCTGGGAGCTGCAGCTCGCCCTGGGGCATGCAGGTGATCTGGGCGTTACAGCCAGTCCCAGGGCAGAGAAGCCCACTTGGGAACTGCAGCTAGACTCGGGCTGCTAGATTCTAGGAGCTGGCAGCCTCCAACTGGAATTGACCTTGAGTGCTCAGGTCGCAGAGCCTATGGACCTACCATCACGGAGCTGGCTGACTTCGGAGGTGGCATTGTGGCTGCAACTCAACTTCGGAGGCTTTGGATTTGCTGCAACATGTTTCACAAAACATGAGGGGAATTATCCCCCACATCTTAAAACATGGGGGGGGGTGGAGGGCAGCCTCTCCCCTCCTCCCCATCCCCCCAAAGAATTTCCGCCCACGCGCCAGGTCACCTCCCGCAGTTGATCGTGGAACCCCGAGAGCGCCCAAACAACCTAACCTTCGACCTCCAAGACACAGGTAATTTTTCAGGCTTTATTTTCAGGTACAAAATAGTGTCTTCGACGCCGGGAACAACACCCCCATCCCCATCATCTCGCCAAATGTATTTCCCTGAAGGTGTCTCCTCATCAACATTGTCACTAAAATTATGAGGGACATAGACAGCACAGACACTCAAAATCTTTTATGTAGGGACAGTTAAAAAAAAGAGAGCACTGATTTAAGGTGGGAGAGGAGAAATTTAAAGGAGATCTGAGCAGTAAGATTTTCACAGATAGATACAAAATGCTTAAGTAACTCAGCGGCAGCATCTCTAGATAGAAGAAATGGGTGATGTTTCAGGTTGAGACTCTTCTTCAGACTCTGAAGACTGAAGTTGAAGTTTGGAGTCTTAATAAGGGTCTCAATCCGAAATGTCACCCATTCCTATCCAGAGATACTGCCTGTGTCATTGAGTTACTCCAGCATTTTGTGTCTATCTTCAGTGCAAGCTAGTATCTGCAGTTCCTCTCTACACATTCACCCAGATGATAGACACAAAATGCTGGAGTAACTCGACGGGACAGGCAACATGTCGAGACCCTTCTTCAGACTGAGTCTCTACCCGAAACGTCACCCATTCCATCTATCCAGAGATACTGCCTGTCTCGCTGAGTTACTCCAGCATTTTGTGCTTACCTTCGACAGGGCTGGCCTTAGGAGGTGCGGGCCCAATTAGGAGCAATTTTGGTGAGCCCCAGGTTCCCAGCCAAGGTCTGTAGAATTATAGAAATACAAATAAAGTCTATTATAGACTTTATATCTCTATGGTAGAATGGAAAGTGATCAAAATGTGCGCCTAAAAAGAGCCTGCGAGTTAATGGTCCAAACAGATCTAAGCTACATTTTAATATAAAATTGCATACATGTAAGCCTACAAGTACCAAACAAAATGTGTAAATCACATCTGAAAAGTACATTGTTACAATGCCACTTGTTTTTAGTGACAGAAATGAAAAAAAAGTAATTTAATTAACTAGATCCTGGCAAACCAATAACTAGTGGCAAAAAACCAGTCCAGGCAATAAATGTTGGGCTTCAGTGTGTGTGTGTGTGTGTGTGTGTGCGTGTGCGTGCATGCGTGTGTGTGTGTGTCTGTTAGTTGTCTGTGCATGTGTGTGTGTGTGTGTGTTAGTTGTCTGTGCGTGATGTGTGTGTGTGTGTGTGTGTGGGAGGGAAGGTCTGAGGAAGGATGGGGGAGAGAGGGAGGAAGGTGAGAAGAGAAAGGAGGGAAGGAGAGAAAGAAGGGAGGGAGGGAAAGAGATAAGGGAAAAGAGAGAGGAAGGAGAGAAAGAAGAGATGGAGAGAATGAGAGAAGGGAAAAGAGAGAGAAGAAGGATGGAGGGAGGGAGAGCAGGGAGGGAAGGAGAGAAGGAAGAGAGGGAAGATGGGAAGGGAGGGAGGGAAGGGACGGAGAGAAGGGAGGGAGAGGAGCAGCGGTGGGAGCGGATGATGGCTGTGTTTGTGCTGAGGATGAGGTTTGTAAACGTTGCTTCAAACCCCAGCCCGGCCCTCCCTGTATTGCTCACCACATCTCCCCGGGTCGAGAGAGGCGTGGAGCCGGGGCTGTGTACGTGAAGGACGGCGACTGGAGGGGTGGGAGCGATGCCCTGGGACGGTGAGGGACCTCCCCCTCTCCCTCTTCTCCATTCCTCCTCACACCCTGCTCCCCGTCTACCCCTTTCTTCCCCCTCCACCCCTCTACTCTCTCTCCACCCCTCTCTCCTCCCTCCACCTGGGGTAGATCTACCCAAGCCGAGAGTAGATTACTCCAAAGATCCTACAGCAGAGCTTTGGATTATTCTAGCGCGGGGCCCCCCTTATGCGCGGGGCCGAATTGGGAGCAACGGTCCAATCGGCTTAAAATTGTTGGGCTTGGACACGTTAGAGGCAGGAAACAAGTTCCCGATGTTGGGGGAGTCCAGAACCAGGGGCCACAATTTAAGAATAAGGAGGTAGCCATTTAGAATGGAGACGAGGAAAAACTTTTTCTCACAGAGAGTTGTGAGTCTGTGAAATTCTCTGACTCAGAGGGCGGTGGAGGCAGGTTCTCTGGATTCTTTCAAGAGAGAGCTCAATAGGGCTCATAAAAATAGCGGTCAAGGGATATGGGAAGAAGGCAGCAACGGGGTACTGATTGGGGATCTTCGTCCTCTTTCGTGTGGCGTGCACAGCCTAAAGTTGTTGCACAACTTGTTCTATTTGATCTACTGTTTGCGAACGTGGAGTTGATTGGATTAGTTGAAAAAGGGCGGATCATGTGAAGGTTGCAATCTTCCACCCCTGATTGGGGATGATCAGCCATGATCACATTGAATGGTGGTGCTGGCTCGAAGGGCCCGAATGGCCTACTCCTACACCAATTGTCTATTGTCTAAGGCCGGCCCTGACCTTTGATTTAAACTTGCATCTGCAGGTCTTTCCTACACATTTCACCCAGAGGATGGTGGTTATCGGTTCCTACACATTTCACCCAGAGGATGGTGGTTATTGCCAGAGGAGGTGGTAGAATCAGATCAATTGCAACATGTAAAAGACACTGGGACAGATACTTAGGACAGGTGTAAATTGGTACAGGCCAAATGCAGGCAAATGGGATTTGCACAGAAAGGCATCATTGTTGCCATGAATGTGGTGGGCTGAAAGGGCCTGTCTGCATTGTACGATTCTATGATAGCACCAATAAAGTTTGTATCTATTTGCATTCTGCCCGAATGAGATGTGAGCCTATTTCTCCTAAAACATGTTTGAACATTAACAATATATTATTAGAAAGCAAAGCAAAGGCTGAGAATGGGAAGGGAGTTGGCAGGGCCTGTGTAACAAGACAGGTCACAAGGTGCTCAATATCATACTTATATGCAGGACAGAATTAAACAATAAATGCTTCCCATGAATTGTGTTGTTTTCTTATTGGATGCTGTAGAGTAACTACGGTGCACTAAACCAGTTTAACGCTGACAATTCAATTATCATTTCCTTCATAGAAGCAGCACGTTAAAATAATAGTTAGTAATGTGCTCCAATCAGACCTTGATATTTTAAGCTGAACTACTTTAAACAATATTATGCTATGATCTTGCTGATCAATGAACTATGACTGGATCTGTCCAATTTGAATTGATTTATACAGGAATGACTCACAAGTCAAATGAGATATAGTATTACCACAGGACTTTGATTTGTTTTCCCTGCACAGGGAACATAATTGTGAAGGCCCTGGACTAATTTTGTATCAGCATCCTTACCACCATTTAACCATATAACAATTACAGCACGGAAACAGGCCATCTCGTCAATCTTGTCAAAGGCCTTACTAAAGTCCATATAGACAAATGCACTGCTTTACCCTCGTCAATTTCCCTAGTAACCTCTTCAAAAAATTCAAGAAGATTAATCAAACATGACCTTCCAGGCACAAATACATGTTGACTGTTCCTAATCAGACCCTGTTTATCCAGATGCTTATATATATTATTTCTTTATAAGTATCTTTTCCATTAATTTGCCCACCACTGAAGTCAAACTAACAGGTCTATAATTGCTAGGTTTACTCTTAGAATCCTTTTTAAACAATGGAACAACATGCGCAGTACACCAATCCTCGGGGGCTATTCCCGTTTCTAATGACATTTGAAATATTTCTGTCATAGCCCCGACTATTTCTACACTAATGTCCCAGAGAATATCCTGTCAGGACCTGGAGACTTATCCACTTTTATATTTTTCAAAAGTGTCAGTACTTCTTTTACTTTGAAACTCATAGTATCCATAGCTACTCTACTAGTTTCCCTTACCTCACATAATTCAATATCCTTCTCCTTGGTGAATACCGAAGAAAAGGAATTGTTCAATATCTCCCTCATCTCTTTTGGCTCTGCAGATAGCTGTCCACTCTGACTCTCTAATGGACCAATTTTATCCCTCGTTATCTTTTTGCTATTAATATAGCTCTAGAAACCCTTTGGATTCATTTTCACCTTACTTGCCAAAGCAACCTCATATCTTCTTTTAGCTTTTCTAATTTCTTTCTTAAGATTCTTTTTACATTCCTTATACTCCTCAAGCACCTCATTTACTTCATGCTGCCTATAATTATTTTAGATCTCCCTCTTTTTCCGAACAAGATGTCCAATTTCCCTTGAAAACCAGGGCTCTTTCCAATTTTACTGTTTCCTTTCAACTGAACAGGAACATAAAGATTCTGTACTCTTAAAATGTCCCCTTTAAATGTCCTCCATTTCTCTTCTACATCCTTCCCATAAAACAAAATGTCCCAGTTCACTCCTTTTAAATCATTTTGCATCTCATCAAAGTTAGCCTTTCTCCAATCAAAAATCTCAACCCTAGGTCCAGTTCTGACCCTCTCCATAATTATATTGAAACTAATGGTATTATGATCACTGGACCCGAAGTGCTCCCCAACGCATACCTCCGCCACCTGTCCCATCTCATTTCCTAACAGGAGGTCCAGCACTGCCCCTCCTCTAGTAGGTACCTCTATGTATTGCTGCAAAAAACTATCCTGCACACATTTTACAAACTCCAAACAAATCCAGCCCATTTACAGAATGTGTTTCCCAATCTATGTGTGGAAAGTTGAAATCTCCCACAATCACTACCTTGTGCTTACTACTAATATCTGCTATCTCCTTACATATTTTCTCTTCCAATTCCCAATCGCCATTTGGCGGTCTATAATACACCCCTATAAGTGTTGCTACACCTTTTCCACTTCTCAGTTCCACCCAAATAGCCTCCCTAGATGAGCCCTCTAATCTATCCTGCCAAAGCACTACTGTAATATCTTCCCTGACAAGCAATGCAACACCTCCACCTCTTGCCCCTCCAATTCTATCACACCCGAAGCAACGAAATCCTGGAATATTTAGTTTCCAATCACAGCCCTCCTGCAACCATGTTTCACTGATCGCCACAACATCATACTTCCAGGTGTCTATCCAGACTCTAAGATCATCCACCTTTCTTACAATGCTCCTAGCATTAAAATATGCACATTTAATATGCATATCCCCCACCTCTTATTCTCTGTTTATTTCCTTTTTCTTCTTTCTCCTCGTGTCCGAGTGCTTCCCTTTTCTGCTTCCAGCCTCCCATTCTGTCTACTAGCTTTCTCTATTTGAGTCCCTCGCCCCAACCATTCTAGTTTAAAGTCTCCCCAGTAGCCTTTGCAAATTTTCCTGCCAGGATATTGGTCCCCCTTGGTTTCAAGTGCAACCCATCCTTTCTGTACAGGTCCCACCTTCCCCAAAAGAATTCCCAATGATCCAGAAACTTGAACCCCTGCCCTCTGCACCAGTCTTTTAGCCACGCATTTATCCTCCACCTTGCTCTATTCCTACTCTCACTGTCGCGTGGCACAGGCAGTAATCCTGAGATTGTTACGTTTTTGGTCCTTTTCCTTAACTCTCCTCCCAACTCCCTAAATCCTCCCTTCAGGACCTCTTCCCTTTTTTTACCTATGTCATTGGTCCCTATATGTACCACGACCTCAGGCTCCTCTCCCTCTGATTTCAGGATATCTTGGACGCGTTGAGACACATCCGAGACCTTGGCAGACCACCTGAGGCAGAACACCATCCTGGTCTCCCGACTGCGTCCACAGAATCGCCTATCTGACCCCCTAACAATAGAGTTCCCAATTACTATTGCCCTCATGTTTTTGTCCCTACCTTTCGGAGCAACAGGGCCAATCTCTGTGCTGGAGGCTCGTCCGCAGTCGCTACCCCCAGGCAGGCCGTCACCTCCATCCGTACTCAAACAGGAGTACTTATTTGCAAGGTGTACCGACATTGGAGTACTCACTCGTCCCTGCCTCTGCCCCTTGCCCATCCTTAGCGTGACCCACATGTCTCTCTCCCATGGTTTTGTGGTGACCACCTCCCTATAACTCTTCTCTGTGACCTCCTCACTCTCCCTGACCAGACAGAGGTCATTGTGCTGCTGCTCCAGGATCCTAAAACGGTCCCTTAGGAGCCCATCACGATGCACCTGGTGCAGATGTGGATGTCTGGAGGGCCATTCGACACCATGACCTCCCACATCTAACATCAAGAACAGTACATGTCATTCTCCCGCCTTACACTGGATCCAATACAAGTACAATACAATAGAAACTGCTGGGAGAAATCAGCAGGTATCTGACTCACAACAGCTGCTCCCTTTTGACCTTTAAACTGTACCTTTATTATATAAACAAAAAGCACAGTACCTTTACTAAAGCACTGTACCCTTAGCTCATTGTACCTTTACTATAGCACTGTACCTTTAGCCAACTGTACCCTTGGCTCACTGTACCTTTACTAAAGCACTGTACCTTTAACCAGAAAGCAGAAATGCTAACCTGAGGTTGCACCCAATCAGCTGCTTCCTCTAGTCTGCTTCCACCAATCAGCGGCTTCCACCAGAACCCTCACTATGGAGTGTGGAACGTTACGGATTTTGGTAAGCCCTGACCCTCCTCCACTCGCGCCAACGGTTCCCGGGCCTCTGTGAAAGAAAGCCCCACGCTCGATTTAAATACTCACAGCCCTGACCCTCCTCCACTTGCTCCAACGGTTCCCGGGCCTCTGTGAAAGAAAGCCCCGCGCTCGATTTAAATACTCACAGCCCTGACCCTCCTCCACTTGCTCCAATGGTTCCCGGGCCGTGAAATGTGAAATGTGGCTTTGATTCAGTCAATCCGAGGGTACAAGAGGAATCAAAGCAGTGCAACCTAACATTGGGCACTTCTATCATTCGAAATCAACATTTTAATAGTAAGATTAAATGAGAACTTACCAGTTTGAGGTTTGATCTGTATTTTATGAGGAGTTACGATGAGAGCTTACGTGAAGAAGCCCGCCACGATGCATGCGTGTCATTCTTCAAAGCAGCGGTGTGAAATCACAGATAACTGTAATGATTAAACATAGTAAAATTAAAGAAGAGATACCAGTTAAGTATATGATCAAGGGTGGGAGCAGAGGGCATGTAATCCCTCATCGTAACTCCTCATAAAATACAGATCAAACTTCAAACTGGTAAGTTCTCGTTTAATCTTACTATTTTACTTCGGAGTCACGTGAGTGACTACGTGAAGATTTTAAAGCTGTGTGATTTCATGCCGTGGAAACGAGTCCATGCATCACGTCTGCCTTGGTGACTGTAGGAGGAATTGTGTTAACATAATTTGGACATGAATTCGACATTGAAATCATAAAATTTATTAACACAAAATTATAACCACTTTTTATGGGTTTAAATTAATTTACAGAACTTAAAATTGTTTCTGCAAACGTTCCAGGTTTCATTACTGGTTTGTTGTAAAATAATTGGAATGTTTTTTCCCCAGACCATCCCGCTGCCTTGAGGATTTGGTCCATTGGCACATCCAACTGTATCGCTGCCGATGTAGCTGCAGCCCTGGTGGAATGAGATTTAAAAATATTAGTATCCTGTGTTAGCACTTGTTTCAGCTATCTTGAGATGGTCTGGACCGTCACTCTTTTGTGTGGTTGCTTGTGGCTGACCAAAAAGTGCCTTCTTATTGCCTCTTAGGATTTTCGTTTTCTCCATGTATAACCACAGATGTCTTACTATACACAGACGGTCATCCGTTGGGTATGACCTAAATTGTATATTGAGGCCTGCTGATCCCTGTTTGTTCTGCTTTAGTAACTCATAGATATGAAACGTAATATTTTCTGTTGAAGAAGTCATGGTGTCTAGTCTTAGTTTATGCAGTGACTGTACCCTCTGTGCCGTGACCAATGCCATTAGCATGACTGTTTTTAATGTCAGTCTGTGTAGGGACAGAGCTGTTGCTGGATACCAATTCCTGAGCATCTTCAGGACAATACTTACATCCCATATTTGGGAGTACCTGGTTCTTGGGGATTAGTATTAAAAACTCCCCTCATAAGTTTTGTTACCAGTGGGTGAGTCCCAACAGAGGAACGTTCTGTCCCCTGCCATAGGTAAGTCGATAGGGCACTTCTGGCGCAGTTGATGGCACTGTAACTGAGCCCCTCATCATAGTGGAGGCCTGCCAGATATTCCAGAATCAGAATCAGAATCAGAATCAGAATCAGAATTAATTTATTTGTCATTTGGACCCCTGGAGGTCCAAACGAAATGCCGTTTCTGCAGCCATACATAACACACAAATAGACCCCAGACACAACATAATTACATTTAACATAAACATCCATCACATAACTGTGATGGAGGCCAAATAAACGTATCTCTCCACTGCACTTCTCCCCCCCCCCCCCCCCCCCCCCCACCCCACGATGTCAGAGTCAAAGTCATAGCCCCCGGCTGGCGATGGCGATTGTCCCGCGGCCATTAAAGCCACGCCGGGTGATGCAAGGTCGCACACCGGGTCTTGGTGTTGGAGCCCCCGGTGTGCGCTCGCAGAGTCCACGGCCATTCCAGCCGCGCGGGGCAGCGGTGCTACGCCCCGCTCCAGGAGCTCTTCGACCCCGCAACTCGGGCGGGAGAAGTCGCCGCTGCAGAAGCCCCGAAAAGCGGTCTCCCCCCAGGGAGCCGTGGGCTCGGCGCCGTCGTCCACAGACCTGTAGAGAGCCTCCGACTCTCCGGCAGCAGCAGCAGCAGCAGCAGCGCTCTTCCACCGCTCCGGACTCGGCCAGCTCCACGACGGCCACGGTGAGTCGACACCCGAGTCCCCGGTCTCTTCCTGTTGGAGGCCGCTCCTCGTTGCGGCCTCAACGACGGCTGAGACCCGACGAGAAAAGGTCGGGTCTCAGTGCAGGGAGAGATTCAAAACGTTTTTTCCCCCCCCCCCCCCCCCTCCCCCCCCCCACCCCACCCCCCCACACACACACACCCCAACATAAAATAACAAAAAACTACACAGAAACACAGACAAAAAATAACAAAAACGTGGACAGGCTGCAGAGGCCGCTGCTGGCCAGAGCCGCGCCGCCTACCGGATGCTTCCAGAACAGACAGGATGTTCATGTCCCTGTAGGTGATGTTGTTTTTATGGCAGTACATCTCCCACTTCCTGATATAGACCAGATACTGTTTATTGGTTGACTGTCTTTGGGCCGCCGAGATCATGTTCACTGTTCGGTCCGTCAGTCCCAGTTGTAGTAGAGGTGTTTTTAAACTCTACAAATTAATAAGTTCAAATGTTTATGGCATGGGTGGCTATCCCTTGTTACGGGATGTAAATCTAGTCCATGTGGGATGGTGATACATGGTTCTAATACCATATTTAATACCACTGGGAACCATGGTTGAGTAGGCCAATCGGGTACTACCAAAATACCAAACGCAGAGTCTTGTTGTATTTTCCTTAATACCCGACTGATGAGGCAGAAAGGAGGAAATGCGTAAATAAACAATTTCCCCCCAATGCAGCGAAAATGCATCTGTCGCCGCTGCCCCCGGGTCTGGTTCCCATGAAACATAATTTGATAACTGGTGGTTAAGTCTGGATGTGAGTAGATCAATATCTGGTGTTCCATATTTTGCTGTAATATCAGCAAATACTTTTTTATTCAACATCCATTCGGTGTTTTCATTAAATTTGCATGACCTGGTGTCTGCCAGTAAATTTAGTCTTCCTGTTAGGTAAGCGGCTGATATTCAAATATCTCTCTGGATACACCATTGCCAAATGGTATTAGCCAGATTGTCACATGTTGTCGATTTGTTTCCACCCATGTGGTTAATGTATGCTACCACGGTGGTATTGTCTATCTGTAGTCTAACATGCTGGTGATATGACCCAGTACAATATGACTTTAGGCCATGGAATGCACCCAACATTTCCAGGTAGTTTATGCCCAGCGTGAGTAATAATGATGCCTCCTGAGCAGTCCATCTACCTCCACAGCTGATGATGGTATTGGTGGCTCCCCACCCAAGTGTACTGGCATCAGTTTGTAGTACCATGGAAGGGTTACTGACAATGATTGGATTGGAACAAAGCCAGATGTTATCTATCCACCATTTTAGTTGCATTTTAGCTTTGATTGGTAGTGTCATAGGTCTGTCAAAGTGACCTGCATTAATTTAGAGTGCTTGTATTTTTGCTCTCTGTAAGTTTTGGTAATGTAGAGGTCCAAATTGTGTGGCTGGAAAGACAGCCACCATTTTGCCAATTACTTTTGCTACCAATCTGATGGATGGTTTGCTGATGTCAATGAGGTTATTGCAAGCCTCTATTAAATCTCTAGCCTTTCCCATAGGCAGAGTCACCGACATGTGAACTGAGTCAATGGTGAACCCCAATAGTCCATAGTAGTGGAAGGCGTTAGTTTAGATTTAACTGGATGGATAATAAATCCCAGTTTTTCAAATAACTGTTTTGTGGCTGTTACAGTTTGTTTGGCCAATTCCAAAGTTTTGCCCACAATGAGTATGTCATCTAAATATGCCATGACCATGTGTTTACGTTTCTGTAGAAACGCTAGGGCTGGTTTCAAATTTTTTGTGAACAGCCTGGGGCTGATGATAACCCATTTGGCAGTGCTTTATACTGCCAGTGTTGTCCCATCCAGTTGAATTTTAAGTAACATCTGTGGCCACCTCGTATAGGCACTGAATAGTAAGCATCTTTTAAATCGATGCTGGCCATGAAGTAACCTTTGGAAATTAATTGTTTAGCAATAACAAAGGTTTCCATTTTGAAGTGAAGATATTGAACAAATGTATTCAATTTTGTCAGATCTATGATGATGCGACAACCACCATCTTTTTTGTTTTTGGTAAATATATTGGACACGAATTCTAATGGTTCGTGTTGAATTTTCTCAATTACACCTTTTATGTAAAGCCGCACCAGTTCAGCTTGCACTTTTGATTTTTCTTTATCAGAAAGCACGAACATTCGGTTCGGTATATGTTGAACTGGAGGGCTGTACTTGTGTATAAACTCTATTGTATATCCCTGGATACTGCTTAAGATGTAAGTATCGGTTGTTAACATGCTCCATGCATTCAGAAAAGAGTGTAATCTCCCCCCAACCTCCATGCTCCCTGTATTTTGTAGGGAACCAGACCCACCTACCTCCATAGTTACCAGTGGCAGGTTTACTTCTTTTTGTAGGTTCTTCGCTGCTGTTGTTGCGCTGGTGTCTGGATTTTAGGTTTGGTTGGCGTTGGAGGTCCCCACATCTTCCAAGAAGGCCGGCCTGGGCCATGGCCTAAAAAAGACTCATGTTTTGTGTACCGGGCCTTCGGGCTTTCACCAGTTCTGCTGGTGGGTGCGTAGGGGTGCTATCTTTGGCTGTAGTGGGTTTTTGTTGGAGTCCCTTTTATTAGTCCAGTAGGTTCTCTCGTTCCTGCACCCCTTGCACACTTGTCTTTCCTTCTGCGGACCCCTCTTCCAGGTCAGCCCAGAACTGACCCGCAGTGCTCCCCTCTGATGAGGAAGAAGCACTGTGCAGCCCTTCAAGAGGTACTGCTGTGGGTTCATTATAGGGCCCACAGTGACCCGACTCCATCTCCCGGAGTCTGTCACATTGGAGCAAATGCTCCACACACCGCTCCATCCTGCTCCAGCACTCTCGGTCGCTGGCCGCCCGCGGTTGTTCAAAGTTGGACTGCTCTGAGTCCACGACCTTGCTTGTTTTTGTGTCTAGCCTTACCGCCCGGCTGCATGGATCTGGCCGGTGTGGAGGCGACATCGGGCACAGCTGATCCCACTATCGGTGATCCGAGTGCCGCTGGCTGCTGCTGGCTGCCCGCTGCTCCGCGGGCCTCCCTCACCAGCTTTGTCGCAGACCTTGTCTTCTTTGTTTCTCCACCTGTAATCAGCATGGGAAAGCACAAAAGGACCGCAGTTCTTACCTGCAGGTCCTGGTTTAAATTGTCGCTACGGGGGAACGTCGTTCCACCTTGCTTCCTGCCATTTTCGACTTGTCAAAAGTCAACGGCCCCATTCTGAATAGTCTCCCGCCCGGCCGTGATGTTCTGGCCGGCGCGGGACCAAAAGTCGGCACAGCTGATCCCTTATGGGGCTTGTGCATTCAGCTGCTGCTGGCTCCCGCAACTTCGCGGTCCTCCCCAGCCAGCTTTACTCGCAGCACTTGTGGACACTATTTTGTCCAGCTTCCCCCCCCCTGTGTAAAACAGCGCGGGGACAAACACTACCGCAGAGTAAATCACTTACCTGCAGGTCGCGGTTTCAAACTTACCGCTGCGGGGGAACGCTCCACCCCACCTGTCGTTTCGCAAGCATAAAAGCGATATGACACGCATGCATCATGGCGGGCTTCTTCACGCAGTCACTCACGTGACTCCGAAGTAAAATCACTATCCTTTTATAATGTGTTTGCGAGCAATTGTTTTGTAACTCTAGTTTACACCACCATTACATAAAACATGGTGCAAAGATAGAATAGACAATCCACAGGGAAATTCATTCAATCTAGCTGTTCCACTGGCAGAGTGTATGAAGGAATTCAGGTAGGTTCAAAGCTGGGTCCAGGGACTGGAGTTTCATAGGAGAGTGGGAAGAGGGATGAATGGGTAAAGTGATGACTGGGCTGGGGGATGTGTAGGGGGGGGGGGGTCTCAATCACCAAGAATTTCAGGATGAGGTATGTCAGCTAGTTGCTAGAGGATTCAAGTAAGGTAAATATTGACAGGTTGTATGGGTAAATTCTGAGAATGGAAACCACCCATAACGGCTCCATCCCCTGATGGTTTCCCCTGCAACCGCAGGAGATGTAATATTTTTTCCCTTACATCCATCCCGGCAGCCATTCCAGGTAAGACACATGTTCACATGCACCTCCTCTAATCTCATCTGCTGCATTTGATCCTGTCAATAAGTCTTCCTTTATATTGGCGAGACCAAAAATAGACTAGGCGAACATTTCACTGAAAATTTGCTCTCGCTCCACCAAGGCCTGCTGGATCTTCTGGTCCCCTTCCCATTCCCATACTGATCTTTCTGTCCTGGGCCTCCTGTGTTGCCAATTAGTCCACATGCAACATGGTGGAAAAGCACCTCATATTCCGCTTGGGCATCTTACAATCCAACGGTCGGAACATTAAATTATCCAATTACAGGTAACATTCTCCTCCCTTTTTTCCCCTCTCTGTTTCCTGTACTTTCCTCATTCCAGTCTGTCCACATTTTTCACAGTATCAATCCCCCATTTACCCCCATCCACCCCAGCCCCTTCCACGTATATCATTCTTTCTGGCTTTACATTTCACTCCTCTATCACTCCTTTTCTCCCCTCACCTGACACCCCTTTGTTTCCTAGTCTTATTTTAGTCTCCTTTTGTCCCCTTTTGTTACCCTTTTGCTTCCTTTTCATATCCCATCTACTATTTTTGTGTAATGTCTCATGACCACATGGTTTTCTTGCAGGTATTCTGGTTTCCTTTCACATAACAAAGACCTATGAGTAGGTAGGTTAAGTGTGCACTATAGATTGCCCCTATATTGCGTAGGTGATCATAGAATCTGAGATTGAGGAGGGTGAGGTGGATGGGAACATGGGAAGTTTCAAATAGGGTTAATGGAGGATTAGCATAAACTGGTGCTTGATCTTCAGCATGGACTCAGTGAGGAAACGGCATGTTTATGTGTTCTATGACAGCCACAGAGACATGTATATTTCCCACGATGTACTTAAGATTTATTTGATTCTAAAAATTAGTCCAGTTTAATTTAAAGATAAATGAAGATTGGGTAGAAAACACTAGGCCAAGTGGAACTTGTAACAACTGTACAAAACCTTGGATAAGAGAAGGTGACCAATGAACCCCATATTACATTTGATTAGTTGCTGTATCTTTGATATTCTGACCAGATATTTTGTGTACCTGTGCCCATTGAATGGTAACCCAATGGCCAGCTACCTACATTAGTGTAACCAGGACAACTTTTGCTCACATTATGCTCATCCATTTATCCTGAGAGAAGTGACACCAACATTTAAGAAATGGGAAATAACTAATGAAGATCTAACCACAGCATAACAGCAAGAACAAGGATTAGGCAAGTACTTATTCTGAATCCTGTACTAGGGGCAACACAATTGTAAAAATGATCAAAAGAACAAATGATATCTGCATATCGTGGTTTCTAATAAAAGAACATAGTCAGAAGTAACTTAACTGTTCAGGCAGAATCTTAGGAGATCATGGATAGGCAACAATTTGGATCCAGACCCTTCTTCAGATTGATTTTAGTAGGGGTGAGAAAGCTGGAAAGAGGTGGGGTTGAGACAAAGCCAGGCAAGTGATAGATGGATATAGTTGAGGGGTGTTTTGGTTGGCAGAGGGGTGGACAAGGACCAAAGTGTTTAGCTTTTGAGAGAAGCAGCATGTAAACAGATCCTCCGGCCCACTGAGTCTGTGCCAACTAGCAATCACTGTACACGTTCTATCCTATTCTCTAGAGACCATTTTTTATGGAAACCAATTAACTTACAAACCTACACAGCTTTGGAATGTGGGAGGAAACCAGAGCACCCAGAGAAAACCCACATGGTCACAGGCTGAATGTAAAAACTCCGTATTCACCACAGTGTTTTCATTCAGAGTTTATGCAGCACTCGGATCCCATGGGAAGATGACAAAAGGTTGTGAGAGAAGGAGAGAAATGGCACGAAATGTGAAGCTAGAGGAAAGGATATAAGTGGATGGGGATCGGGAAAAGGGGAAAGTGCGGTGAGATAGTGGGTGAAATGGGTGTGCATACAGGTGGGACACAAGGAAAATGGGAGGGGAGGAGGAGGTTATCTAAAATAGGAGAATTCAATATTAACACTCTTATGTTGTAAGTTATCCAAGCAGAATATGAGGTCCTCCAGTTTGTGTGTAGCTTAACTCTGACAATGGAGGAAGCCCAGGATAGAAAGGTTGTCATGGGAATGGAAAGAAGATTTAAAGCTGGAAGATCCGACAGGCCTTGGAGACAAGAGCACATGTTGGCAAAACATTAACCTGGCCTTCACTTTGTCTCGCTGATGTAAAAGAGGCCACATTGGGAGCACTGAATGCTTTGGATGAGGTTAGCGGAGGGGCATGTGAACTTCCATCTGTTGTTCTCCAGAGATAATCAAACCTACTGAGTTACTGCAGTACTTTGTTGCTTTTTTTGTTCCTTAAGTTTCTATGGTTTCTAGAAAGTTAGTCCTGCACTGTATTATTTTATTTTTCAAATATTAATTCTTACATGACAGCTTACATGTATATTATTATAAATAACAGATGAAGTCGCAACAGAACTTATGTACATTTCATTCCATCTTTCATGTATTGTGAAAGCATTAGAGGTTATTCTGGCAATCATTCCAGCATGTGTTTTCTTTCAGAGTATTGAACTTAGAATATTGGACCATCTAGCAAATTACTTCTTGGAAGACCTGATTAGGTTGATTGATGGACGTTTGCACTAAGAATCAGCCATCTATATCTCTTTGAACTATTATAACAAAGTTTAAATGCAAATAAATCAAGTTCAGGATTATGGTGACTGATCAATGCCAATTTGCACATACCATGCTTGATCAATGTAATGTTTCTTGGGACAAAATGTCATGTACCCTAAAATAGTGCTTCATCTTGTCGTGTTTGCCCACAATTTTGTTTTAAATCTTTGTTGACAATTGCCACCACAGTTGAGTAAATATCTGGCTTTGCTCTATTCCACTCTTTTAAATCCTGGGCTGTTTCCTAATTTCTCGCTTGATGAATGGATTACTGATCTCGCTTTTCAGTCAGCCAACTGTGAAGAAGATGTCACATGAAGACTTGAGAACGGTAGGATGCCAATAACACAGCAGGAGAAGAGAGAAAGACATAAATTGAGGAGGGGAAACTGATATGTTCATAATTTAATTGAACATTTTTGGACTTTGTTCAAAGGAGAGGGGAAGGGAGGGGGGGAGGGGAGAGGGAAGGATGAGGGGGGGGGAGGGCAAGGGAGGGGTGTGAGAGGAAGAGGGGAAGAGGGGATCAGTGGCATCACAACGAGAACTCATCAGCCGCATCAGGAGGGGGGGGGAGGAGAGGGGGAGGGGGGGGGCGGGGGGAAGGGTAGTGGGGGAATGGGGAGTTGGGAGGAGGGGGAAGGTGGGGTGTAAGTGGGAGTGGTGGAAGGGCAAGGGGCGGATGGGAGGGCAAGGGGTGAGGGAGGGCAAGGGGGGAGGGAGGGCAAGGGAGGGCAAAGGGGGAGGGATGGGAAGGGGGCAGTGAGGTGAAGAGGGTTGGGATCAGTAGCATCACAACGGGAACCCATGAGCTGCGCTTGCACAGTTGGAGGCTATATGTAAGTGGTGGAATATTGCGTTGGGGGGGGAACGGGACCCAATGGGTCCCACTTAGTCTAGTCTATCTATATTACTAAAACTCTGTTCTTGACCGCATTTGGCGATCTGTGCTGCGATTTCCGAGAGAACGCCGCCACTTACGGCCGTCATTTTTTGCCACCATACTCAGAGCCTCCCTCCGCCACATGTGTGCCGAGGATTTTTCCAGTCAATGATTAATGACAGAAATATTAATGATTTTACAAAATTCCCCATTCACTCTGCTGCCCCCGGTGGCAGCAGGGGGGAGGGACTATAAAACCAGGAAGTGGTGTGCCTCAATTGAGTGGTGTGCCTCAATCAGTGTCTGCAAGCTGGAGGAATTGCAGAGGGTCACGTTTCTCTGAGCAGTGATTAACACAAAACACATGTCGACTCAAATGTAAGTGCCCTTAGTGGTTCTAAAATGCTTGCAGAATGTGTCTATTGGTTCTAAAGCTCGCAAAATAAATGTCAATTGGTTCTAAAGCTTGCAAAAAATGTCTATTGGTTTTAAAGCTTACAAAACAATGTCTATTGGTTCTAAAGCTTGCAAAAAAATGTCTATTGGTTCTAAAGCTTGGAAAAAAATCTCTATTGGTTCTAAAGCTTGCAAAAAAGTGTCTATTGGTTCTAAAGCTTGCAATAAAATGACTATTGGTTCTAAAATGGTTCATACTAGCGCTCCAGAAAGCCCCCCCCCCCCCACCCCACCCCACCCCACACTCCCACTCCCCTGGTTGGCTTGGCTTGGGTGTGTCTTGAAATTGAAAGTCACCACTTACTGCAAATGGTGGCATAAAGTTGAAAGGCACTACTTACTGCAAATGGTGGCTTGGGTGCTTCGGCTTTAAGTTGAAAGGCACTACTTACTGTAAATGGTGGCTTGGGTGTGGCTTGAAGTTGAAAGACACCACTTACTGCAAATTGTGGCATGAAGTTGAAAGGCACTACTTACTGCAAATGGTGCCTTGGGTGCTTTGGCTTGCAGTTGAAAGGCAGTACGCACTGCAAATGGTGGCTTGGGTGCAATGGCTTGAAGTTGAAAGGCATTACCTACTGCAAATGGTGGCATGAAGTTGAAAGGCACTACTTACTGCAAATGGTGGCTTGGGAGCTTTGGTTTGAAGTTGAAAGGCACTATTACTGCAAATGGTGGCTTGTGAGCTTTGAAATTGAAAGGCACTACCTGCAAATGATGGCTTGGGTGAAGTTGAAAGACACGACTTACTGCAAATGGTGGCAGGAAGGTGAAAGGCACTACTTCCTGCAAATGGAGGCTGGGTTGCTTTGACTTGAAGTTGAAATGCACTACTTACTGCAAATGGTGGCTTGAGTGTGGCTTGAAGTTAAAAGGCACTACTTACTGAAAATGGTGGCATGAAGTTGAAAGGCACTACTTACTGCAAATGGTGGCGTGGGTGCTTTGGCTTGAAGTTGAAAGGCACTACTGTAAATGCACAATTCCTGTTTGCACTGTATATTGATTTTAGATAAAACGCTACAACTTACGGCTATGATTTTTGGCCATCTTACTCAGTCCCCCTCCACTGAGCAGTTGCAGATAATTCTTCCCATCAATGAAAATTAAAAGTGCTATTAGTTTTTAAAAAAATGTTGAGAATCTCTTTCCTGTCAATCACTCCATGAAAGCCACACCTTTTCCGGTGGGGGTGGCGGTGGGGACTGGTTATAAAACCCGGAAATGTGGGTGTGGCTCAGTCTCTGCAAGATGGAGGAGGGAGAGGTCGTGACTCGCTGTCTTTAGTGGTTTGCACCCTACTTCAAATGGTATGAAACTGCACTTTTATTTGGTGGCCTTGCACCCTGCTAGAAGTGGTATGAAACTGCACTTGAATTTGGTGGCCTTATACCCTGCTTGAAATTGAGTTTCAAGGATTAGCCGTGAGTCAACTACCAGCCCATCAGCCGTGAGTGAGTGAGTTGCCAGCACAACAGGCTTGATTGACTGAGATGCCAGCCCAAGAATCCATTTGGCGCACAATTTGCATACCAGCCCTCTGGAAACCAGTTCCTTCAGCCCACACCACCCATACTAGCGCTCCTCTCCCCCCCCCCAACTGGCCACCAATATTAGAATTGGTGGAAATGTGGAATATTGCGTTGGATGACCAGCCCTCGTGTGTGATGCTGGGACGGGTCCCCCTTAGTCTAGTCTATACTACTACAAGTCTGTTCTTGACCAGTTTTGGCATTCTTTGCTGCGATTTCCGAGAGATCGCCGCCATCTATGGCCATCATTTATGGCCACCTTGCTCAGAGCCGCCATATATGTGCCGAGGATTTTTCCCGTCGATGAAAAATGACAGAGATATTAATGATTTTACAAAATTCCCCATTCTCTCTGCTGCCCCCGCTGGCGGCAGGGGGGAGGGACTATAAAACCAGGAAGTGGTGTGCCCCAATCAGTCTCTTCCAGATGGAGGAAGGCAGAGTGTCACGTTTCTCTGAGCTGTGAATAACACGGAACACATGTCAACTCAAATGTAAGTGCCCTTAGTGGTTCTAAAACGCTTTCAGAATGTATCTATTGGTTCTCAAATATTTGCAAAAAGTGTCTTTTGGTTCTACGATGATTGCAGAATGTATCCCTTTTGGTTCTAAAAAGGTTTTTTAGGTTCCCCCCCTCTCCTCTCCCCCCCCTCTCCTCTCCCCTCTGCTCTTTCTCTCTCCCCCCCTCCTCTCCCTCCTCTCCCCCCCCCCTCCTCCTCCCCTCCTCCTCTCCCCCCCCTCCTCTCCCCCCCTCTCTCTCCCCCCTCTCCTCCTCCCCCCCTCCTCTCCCCCCTCCTCTCTCCCTTTCTCCTCTCCCCCCTGCTCTCCCCCCTCCTCCTCTCTCTCCCCCTCTCTCTCTCCGTCCCTTCTTTTTCTCTCCCCCCTACCCTCCATCACCTTCCCCACCATTCCTCCCCTAAACCCCCTCCCCTCCACACACCCCCTACCCCTTCCCTCCACACTCCCTCCCCCTCCCTGCTCCCCACCTCCCCCCTCTCTCCCCCTCCCCTCTCAGCTCCCCCCCTCTCTCCCCCCTCTCTCCCCCTCTCTCCCCCTCTCTTGCCCTCCTCCCCTCTCTCCCCCCCTCTCTAACCCCCCCCCCCTCTCTATCTCTCCCCCCTCCTCCCCTCCCTCCTCCCTCCGTCCCCTCCCCCCCTCCCCTCCCCTAAACCCCCTCTCCTCCACACCACCTACCCTCTCTCCCTCCACCCTCCCCCCCTCCACCCTCCCCCCCTCCTCCCCCCCTGCTCCCCACCTCTCCCCCTCACCCCCCCCCTCTCAGCACCCACTCTCTCTCTCCCCCCTCACTCTCACCCTCTCTCTCTCTCTCCTCCCCTCCTTTCCCCCTCCCCCACCCTCTCTTTTTCTCCTCTCCACTCCCCTCTCCCTCTTGCCCACTCCCCCTCTTGCCCCTCTCTCTGTATCTCTGTCTCCCTCTTTGTCTCTGCCCCTTCTCTCTCTGCCCCTCACTCTCTATCCCCCCCTCTCCCCCCTCCCTCTCAGCATACCCCCCCTCTCCCCCTCCCCTCTCAGCCTCCCCCCTCTCCCCCTCTCTCCCCCCCCCTCTCCCCCCCTCTCTCCCCCCTCTCTCCCCATCTCTCTCCCCCCCTCTCCCCTCTCTCTCTCCCCCTCTCTCTCCCCCACTCCCCTTCTCTCTCTCTCCCCCCCTCCTCTCTCCCATCTCCCCCCCCCTCCCTCTCCCCCTCTCCTCCCCCCGTCCCCCCCCTCCATCCCCTCCCCCCATCCCCCTCCCCCCCCCTACCCCTCACCCCCTCTCCTCCACCCTCACCCACCCGTACCTCCCCCCCTCCCTGCTCCCCCACTCCCCCATACCTCTCCCTCCTCCCTCCCCTCCCCCCTCTCCCCCTCTCCATCTCTATTTACACCCTTTACTCTCTCTCTCTCTCTCTCCCTCTACTCCTTCCCTCCACCCTCTCCCCCTCTCTCCCCCCCCCCCCCCCCCCCCCCCCCCCTCCCCCCCTGTTTCCCCCGCTCCCCGCCCCCTCACGGAAAATTGTTCCGCCGCCCCTGTCCCCCCTCCCGTTTTCTCCCCCCGTCGCCCCCCCTCTCCCCCCCCCCCCCCCCCCCCCCCCCCCCCCCCTTCTCTAGGTGTGACTGCAAGTTGGGAGCTATGCGTCAGTAGATAGGCTGGTTATGGGGTAAAAGGAGCAAATTAATAATATTAATATAATATCAAGGGGTGTAATTAGCGTCAGTGCGGAGGGGGGGGGGGGATAGTTAATGTGTGTCACGCTGCATGCCGCCTCCAGCCCCACAACCGCACATTGGGGGAACAGACCCAACGGGTCTGCACTTGGTCTAGTATAAACTAGAAGCAGCAAAGGGCCCTGTACTAATCCCCAAGTCCTAGTCCTCACGTGGAGCTCGGAGAAGCAGCAAGCAAAAGCAGAGAGAAGAGGCAATTTACTTGAAAGTCCATGAGAAAGAATGTAAATCACAGGGAAAGAGTTTAAAAAGAGTGGTAAGACCCAGGTTCAGGTAATTTTCTAATTAGTCCTAAAGCAGTTAATTAGGTAAGAGATTAAAAATAAGTGCAGCTGTAGTGGAGTGGCCTTGTTGCGGTGAAGTGCCTTGTTGAGTAAAGAGTGAGTCTCCCGAGTTTAAGACATAAAACTGGAGCAGCAGTTGGATAACCTCAGGGCCCTCAAGGAAAACAAGCAATTCCTGGACAGGAATTTGTTGCACCAAGGATACAGGAAGAGCGAAGGCGCGTGACTGTGAGAAAGAGGAGTAAACGTGGAGTGCAGGAGACTCCAGTGGCTGTACCCACTTAAAACCTCTTGGAAGTGGATGACACAATAAGATTGAGTGGTAGCCAAGGCTGTGATTCCAACCCTAGTACTGAGGCTTAATGGGGAAGAGTGACGTCAGGCAGAGCCGTAGTGGTGGGAGACTCAATCGTCAGAGGTGCGGACAGGTGACTCTGCAGCAACAGTCGAGACTCCAGGATGATGTGTTGCCTCCCTGGTGCCAGGGTCCAGGACATCTCGGAGCGGCTGCAGAACATCCTCAAGAGTGAGAGGGAGCAGCCGGAGTTGTTGTACATGTTGGCACAGATGATGTAGGTCGGAAGAGGAAAGAGGTTCTGCAAGGTTTTATGAAATTGAGCAGAATTTTGAAATGCAGGAGCTGCAGGGTAGTGATCTCAGGATTGCTTCCAGTACCTCGTGCTAGTGAAGGTAAGAAAAGTAAGAGAGAGGATATGAATGTATGGCTGAGAAGTTGGTGCACGGGGCAAAGATTCATATTTCTGGATAATTGGGATCCCTTCCGGGGCAGGGGTGAGATATAAAAGGGACAGTTGCATCTGAACTGGACGGGAACCAACATCCTAATGGGAAGGTACACAAAAATGCTGGAGAAACTCAGCGGGTGCAGCAGCATCTATGGAACGAAGGAAATAGGTGACGTTTCGGGCCGAAACCCTTCTTCAGACTGATAGGGGGTGGGGGGGGGGGAGAAGGAAGGAAAAAGGGGAGGAGGAGGAGCCCGAGGAAGGGGGAATGGGAGGAGACAGCTCGAGGGGTTAAGGATGGGGAGGAGAGAGCAAGGGCTAGCAAAATTGGGAGAATTCAATGTTCATGCCCGCCGGCCGCAGGCTACCCAGGCGTAATATGAGGTGCTGTTCCTCCAATTTCTGGTGTTGCTCACCCTGGCAATGGAGGAGACACAGGACAGAGAGGTCGGATTGGGAGGGGGAGTTGAAGTGCTGAGCCACCGGGAATTCAACTAGGTTCTTGTGGACTGAGCGTAGGTGTTCGGCGAAACGATCGCCCAACCTCCACTTAGTCTCACCGATGTAAATCAGCTGGCATCTAGAACAGCGGATGCAGTTGATGAGGTTGGAGGAGATACAGGTGAACCTTTGTCGCACCTGGAATGACTGCTTGGGTCCTTGAATGGAGTCGAGGGGGGAGGTAAAGGGACAGGTGTTGCATTTCTTGCGGTTGCAATGGAAAGTGCCCGGGGAGGGGTTGGTACAGGAGGGAAGGGAAAAATTGACAAGGGAGTTGCGGAGGGAGCAGTTTTTGCAGAAGGCAGACATGGGGGGAGATGGGAAGATGTGGCGAGTGATGGTCCTCCCCTTCCTTAAACCTCGAGCTGTTTCCTCCCATCCCCCCCCGCCCTCGGGCTCCTCCACCTCCCCTTTTTCCTTCCTTCTCCCCCCCCTCCTCTCACCTCAGCTATTTCCTTCGCTCCATAGATGCGTAGGGTTGAAACTAGATTGGCAGGGGGGTGGGATCTCATGCAGGACAGAGGCACAGGAGAGGCTAGAAGTTGGTATAGAGGGTGGTGTGGGAAAGGTTAATGGACAGAAAGGCAAAAAAACCAGAGAACGAGGAAGGAGGTTTGGTTTAAACTGCACGTATTTTATTGCATGGGTAAGGTAGATGAGCTTCGGGTGTGAATAGGTATGATTGACTGGGACATTGTAGCCATGAAGGAAGCCTGGTTAAGGGAGGGGCAGGACTAGCAGCTCAATGTTCCAGGATACAGGAGCTTCAGGAGAGACAGATGTGAGGAAAAATAGGAGGGGGTGTTGCATTGTTGGTTAAGGAGAATGTCACGTTGTGTTCAGAAGCGACATTATGAATGTTTTTTTCTGGAGAGTCTAAATGGGTGGAACTGAGGAACAAGAAAAGGAAGTTTAAGAAAAAACTGCAGTTGCTGGAAAAATCGAAGGTAGATAAAAATGCTGGAGAAACTCAGCGGGTGAGACAGCATCTATGTAGCGAAGGAATAGGTGACGTTTTGGGTCGAGACCCTTCTTCAGTGATGTGGGGGTGGGAACAAGAAAGGAAGAGGCAGAGACAGTGGGCTGTGGGAGAGTTGGGAAGGGGAGGGGAAAGAGGAAGAAATCAAGGACTACCAGAAAATGGAGGTCAATGTTCATACCGCTGTGGTGTAAACTACCCAAGTGAAATATGAGATGCTGCTCCTCAATTTTACAGTGGACTCACTCTGGCCATGGACGAGACCCAGGAGAAAAAGGTCGGATTCGGACTGGGATGGGGAGTTGAAGTGCTGAGCCACCGGGAGATCAGGTTGATTATTGCAAACTGAGCGAAAGCATTGGGCGAAACGATCGCCAAGCATACGCTTGGTCTCATCGATGTAGAGCAATGGACACCTAGAGCAGCGGATGTAATAGATGAGATTGGAGGAGGTGCAGGTGAACCTCTGCCGCACCTGGAAAGACTGCTTAGGTCCTTGGATGGAGTTAAGGGGGGAGGTAAAGCGACAAGTGTAACATTTCCTGTGGTTGCAAGGGTAAATACCAGGGCAGGGGGTGGTTTGGGTGGGAAGGGACGAGTTCACCAGGGAGTTACGCAGGGAGCTGACTCTGCGGAAAGCCGAAATGGGAGGAGATAGGAAGATATGGCCAGTGGTGGGATCCCGTTGGAGGTGGTGAAAATGTCAGAGGATTATCTGTTGTATGTGACGGCTGGTAGGGCGGAAGGTGAGGACAAGGGGGAACACTGCCATTCTAACGAGTGGGGGGGGGGGGGGGGGAGGGCCGGAGTTACGGGGTATAGAAGAGATCCTGATGAGAGCCTCATCTATAGTCGAAGAGGGGAACCCCCGTTCCCTAAAGAATTGGAAATTGGGAAGGGTAAGTTAATGAAATGTGTGTGGAGGAGCCTTTTGGAACAAGTGACCACAGTTCGATTAGGTTTAAGATATTTACGGATCGGGATGGAGAGGGTCCACGTGTTAAAATGCTCAACTGGCGTAACGCCAACTTTGAAGGTTTGAGAGAGGTCTCGCTCAAATTGACTGGAGCTGGTTATTTGAGGGAAAAGGAACTTTGGCCTAAGTGAGATGTTTTTAAAAGATTTCTGAAGAGAGTTCAGGATGTGTACGTCCCCGTTAGAGTGAAAGGCAAAGCAGGCAAACGTAAGGAAGCTTGGCTGACGAGGGAAATTGAGACGTTAGCCAAAAACAAGAGGAAGCATAGGACAGGTATAGGCAGCTAGATGAGTTTCAAGAACTAAGGAGCAAACTAAAAAAGCAGATCAAAAGGGCAAAAAGGAGCCAGGAGATAGCTCTGGCGGATAGCATAAAAGACAAACCCAAAAGATTTTATAAATACATTAGGGGGGAAAAGGGTAACTAGAGCGAGAATGGGACCTCTCAGGAATAAAACCGTTTACCTCTGTGGAGCCACAGGAGATGGGAAAGGTCCTCAATGAGTATTTCTCCTCTGTATTTACCGCGGAGAAAGAGAGTAGGACAGAGGAAATTGGACAATAGACAATAGGTGCTGTAGTAGGCCATTCAGCCCTTCGAGCCAGCAGCGCCATTCAATGAGATCATGGTTGATCATCCCCAATCAGTACCCCTTTCCTGCCTTTCCCCCATATCCCCTGACTCCGCTATCTTTTAGAGCCCTCTCTAGCTCTCTCTTGAGAGTATCCAGAGAACCGGCCTCCCCTGCCCTCTGAGGCAGAGAATTCTACACTCAAAACTTTCTGTGTGAAAAGTGTTTCCTCATCTCCATTCTAAATGGCTTGCCCTTTATTCTTAAACTGTGGCCTCTGGTTCTGGACTTTCCCAACATCGGGAACATGTTTCCTGCCTCTAGCATGTCCAAACCCTTAATAATCTTTTATGTTACAATAAGATCCCCTAAATTCCAGAGTATACTAGCCCAGCTGCTCCATTCTCTCGGCAAATGACAGTCCCGTCATCCCGAGAATTAATCTTGTAAACCTATGCTGCACTCCCTCAATAGCAAGAAAGTCCTTCCTCAAATTAGGGGACCAAAACTACACACAATACTCCAGGTGTGGTCTCATTAGGGCCCAATACAACTGCAGAAGAACCTCTTTGCTCCTACACTTAACTCCTCTTGTTATGAAGGCCAACATGCCATTTGCTTTCTTCACTGTCTGCTGTACCTGCATGCTTACTTTCATTGACTGATGAACAAGGACCCCCAGATCTCGTTGTGCCTTTTCCCAACTTGACACCATTTAGATAATAATCTGCCTTCCTGTTTTTGTCACCAAAGTGGATAACCTCACATTTATCCACATTAAACTGCATCTGCCATGCATCTGCCCACACACCCGACCTGTAAAGGCCATCCTGCATTCTCATAGCATCCTCCTCACAGTTCACACTGCCACCCAGCTTTGTGTCATCTGCAAATTTGCTAATGTTACTTTGACTGAAAATCGAGACACAGTCACTGGAAGTGTCATGAGAGCAGTCAGGGTTACCGTTGAGGAAGTACTGAATGTACTGTCGTGTTTGAAGGTAGACAAATCTCCGGGGCCTGATCAGGTATATCTAAGGACATTGTGGGAAACTAGAGAGGAAATTGCAGGAGTCCTGGTTGAAATTTATGAGTCATCCTTAAATAGAGGAGAGGTGCCAGAGGATTGGAGGGTGGCGAATGTTGTGCCTCTTTTCAAGAAGGGCTGCAGGGGAAATGCTGGGAACTATAGGCTGGTGAGCTTAACATCTGTAGTTGGTAAGTTACTGGAGAGTATTCTGTGGGATAGGATATACAGGCATTTGGATGGGCAAGGGCTGATTAGGGACAGTCAGCATGGTTTTGTATGTGGGAGGTTGGGTCTCACAAATCTGATAGATTTTTTTTTGAAGACGTGAGCAAAAAGGTTGATGAGGGCAGAGCTGTAGATGTTGTGTACATGGACTTTCAGTAAGGCATTCAACAAATTATCGCATGATAATCTGCTCTGGAGGGTTAGATCTCATGGGATCCAAGGAGAGATAGCTGAATGGATAGAAAATTGGCTCCATGGAAGGAAGCAGAGGGTGATAGTGGAAGGTTGCTTCTCGGAATGGAGGCCTGTGACTAGTGGTGTGCCATAGGGTTCGGTGCTGGGCCCATTACTGTCATCTACATCAATGATTTGGATAAGAACATACAGGGCAAGATTAACAAGTTTGTTGGTGATACAAAGTTAGTGGTTTTGCAGATAGTGAAAAAGGTTGTGAACGATTGCAGCAGGATCTGGAACGATTGGTAAGTAGGTGGAGGAATGGTTGATGGAATTTAATACAGAGAAGTGTGAGGTGTTGCATTTTGGGATGTCGAACAAGGGCAGAACCAACACAGTAAATGGTAGGCCTCTGGGTAGTGTTGTAGAGCAGAGGGATCTAGGGGTACAAGGGCAGGGGTAATATGAGGGGGAACTTCTTTACTCGGAGAGTGGTAGCGGTGTGGAATGAGCTTCCAGTGGAAGTGGTGGAGGCAGGTTCATTGGTATCATTTAAAAATAAATTGGATAGGCATATGGATGAGAAGGGAATGGAGGGTTATGGTATGAGTGCAGGCAGGTGGGACTAAGGGAAAAAAAAAATTGTTCGGCACGGACTTGTAGGGCCGAGATGGCCTGTTTCCGTGCTGTAATTGTTATATGGTTATATGGTTATATGGCATGGTTCCTTGAAGGTCAAGTCGCAGGTAGATAATGTGGTCAAAAAGGCTTTTGGCACTTTGGCCTTCATCAGTCAGAGTATTGGGTATAGATGTTGGAAGGTCATGTTGCAGTTGTATAAGACATTGGTGAAACATCATTTAGAATATTCTGTTCAGTTCTGGGCACCGTTACAGGAAAGATATTGTCAAGCTTGAAAGGGTTCAGAAAAGATTTACGAGGATGTTGCCAAGACTAGAGGGTGTGAGCTACAGTATATGGAGAGGTTAAGTAGGCTGGGTCTCAATTCCATGGAGCGTAGGAGGATGAGAGGAGATCTTATAGAGGTATATAAAATCATGAGAGGAATAGATCGGGTAGATATACAAAGTCTTTTACCCAGAGTAGGGGAATCAAGGACCAGAGGACATAGGTTCAAGGTGAGGGGGGAAAAGATTTAATAGGAATCCGAGGGGAAACTTTTTCACACAGAGAGTGGTGGGTGTATGGAACAAGCTGCCAGAGGAGGTAATTGAGGCTGGGAATATCCCATTGTTTAAGAAATAGTTAGAGAGGTACATAGATAGGACAGGTTTGGAGAATTATGGACCAAGCGCAGACATGTGGGACTATGGTAGCTGGGATATTGTTGGTCGGTGTGGGCAAGTTGGGCCAAAGGGCTTGTTTCCACACTGTATCACTTTATGACTATGCCTCTAAGACATAGATGAGGCTGCGTTTAGTGTATTGTGTTCAATTTTGATTATTTTCTATAGGAAGGATGTCATTATGCTGGAAAGAATATAGAGAAAATTTACGAGGATATTGCCAGGACCGAGGGCCTGTGCTATAGGAAAAGTTTTGGCAGACTAGGGCATCATTTCTTGGCGCACAGGATGTTAAGGGGCAATCTTATTGAGCTGTGTAAAATCATCAGCAGACTTCATAGGGTTTCAGGATAGGAGAATCAAGAACCAGAGGATACAGGTTTAAGTTAAGAGCAGCAAAATTTAAAAGGAACCTGAGGAGCAACATTTTTCACTCAGAAGGAGGTGGATATATATGGAACGAGCAGTTAGAGGAGGTAGTTGAGGCAAATATGATAATAGCATTTGAAAGGCTCATGGGCAGGTACACGGATAGGAAAGTTTTAGAGGGAAATGGGCCAAATATGAGCGTGGAACTGGCCCAGATCAGGCAACTTGGACGACATGTATGAGATGGGCTGAAGGAGCTGTTTCTCTGATGTATGATTTCATGGTTCTATGACCACAACTTCATCTAAAATTACCTTCTAACTGCATTTTGGGTAGGCAGTATACTCCTGAAAGCTTATGTATACATATTAATAATGCTTGTATATTGATACCCTTGAATTTTTAATTCCCTTGCATGTGAAAATATGTTCTCCATGTATTTTGAATCTTTCAGAAATTCCACGCCTTCCACAATGCCCTGTTAACCTATTCTGTTCTACACCTTTTAAAAAAAAAAAAAATCACCCCTTTCAGACTTGCTTAATACTTATAACCTGATTTCATTCTCGCAATTTGTTTTCAACTTTTCTAGCGCTTATATATATTGTTTTGTAGTGTTAGTATTGAAACAGAAAATGCTCTATTGTCTATAGTTCACTGGTTATTGATTCCAATCCTTAAGAATTGAACTGCATTGATTTGTTTGCATTTTTATTACAACAGTTGACACTCTTCAACGTTGCTTCATTGGATGAGAATTGCTTTGTGATGCAGCAAAGGCAAGAAAGTGCAATTTAAATGGAAGTCTTTCTTTTCTTATTATTTCCAGCTATAATTTGATTTCTTCTATTTTTAGAAGATGCACAGACTACTGCCACAGTTAATGGTCCAGAAAAATCAGAATCTCACAGCACCCAGTACTAAGACCCCAGGATCTGTCAAACACGTGCATTAAGTACATTGGTCCAGCAGGGTTCTGACATTTATTGCATACTTTAATGTTCAGACTTTGCTTCTTCTGCTCACACATGGCAACTGCAATCTGAGCAAAATAAAGAACAAGTGTTATTTACACCAACACAAACCATATTGTTGGGTCTGAAAAGGAATAGATGGGGGTTTGGAACTGAAATTTGAGTCATAACAAATGAATGTTTTCTGCTACAATATGTATGAAGAGATGAGCAATATTTGCTCATATAGCACCCCACTCAGGGACACAGGAGTCAGCACTGTGGGAGTACCTGTCATAAATAATGTCTCTGCTCTTATGGAACTGCTGGATTCCCATCTCAAGTGCATTCTATGGCATCCTGTCCACATGCTTGGACAATTAAAATGTAATAACAATGAATGAAAATGTATGAAACTGTCCAGAGAAGGAGGCCATTCAGCCCAACATGTCTATACCAGTTTGCAGAACAATTCTGTCAATCCCACTTATTTCCTTGTAACATATTCTTCCTTGCAAACCCATCAGCCCCATGCTGAATTTTCCCATTGTCCACAACACTAAAAGCAATTTACATGATTTTATCAATTTACATTAGTTTATCAGCCTGCACATATTTGAAATGCGTGAGGAAGCTGGAACAAGTATGGGGTACCCTATGTTGTCGCAGGTACAACATGCAGGCTCTAAATAGACAGCATCAGAAGTCAGGATTGGGCTCGGGTTACTAGAGCTATGAGACAGTGGCACTTCCAATTGTGCCATGGTAATGCCACTGTGGCACATAATAATGTCACATTCATCCCATCAAACATTCCAGTGCAAGATGGATGTGTCAGAGCTAGCAGCAATAACTTGAATGTAGGCAATTCAAAGATACTGGCATTGCAAGCCACACCACTAGAAGGTTAACAGACACCAAAAAGCCTTGTTGTTTAATAAGGGTTTTGCAGAGTTCTATGTTCACATATCTGTTGTGCTGCTGCAAGTAAGAATTTAATTGTTCTGTTTCCAGACATGTGACAATAAAACACTCTTGACTTGATTCTCTTGATTTTCCAAACAAAACCCAAACAAAAAATTGTAATTTCCACATCTAATCAGTTATGAAGTTTATTCCCAACATGTATAATCCTTCTCTATCACCACAAGCAATTGATATGGCTGGTTCATAACACTTAATGGGACTTGTTCACTGGCACTGAACAGCATGCGTTAAATAAAAAGGAAATTGTACTGCTGACGCTTGATATTCCCGCAGTAATCCCAATAACCACCAAATAAGTACACATAATCAGCAGTGGTCTGAAGACTTGCATACTATCAGGATGGAATATATTGTAATGTGTTTTCTCTTTCCCTATAAAAAATATTGCTTATTTTAAAAATGAGAAACAAATTGTATTTCTTATTTGGAAATTATAGTTGCTCACTTCGGATACATTAAATCATTTTGAAAGATATTTATGTTAAAATTCAATCAGTCCTAGAAGAGTGAAACCTTCATTGTTTGATTAACCCAAACCTGATGCTTTCAGTGCAGCTTGGTAGTGAAATGCAATCATGGTTCCCAAGGCAATGTAAATCCACATTTTTAGCAACCTGCACTTTTAGGTCAAAATGTTCAGTCCCCCATAACTATACCTTCAATACAGTGCAGCCATCACTGTGGTTCACACTGATTGAAGGCAGTGATTCACAGGTTAAATTCTGCATTCACCACTGAGCAGCAAGAAGTATACATGTGCTGCATTTGACTCAAAGTTGTTGCAAATAATAATAATAATAATAATAATGATAATAATAATAATAATAATAATACATACTTTATTAATCCCCTTTTCAGGGGAAATTCAGATGTCCTTGCAGCACACTAATAAAAATATAACATAACATTAAAGAAGAAATTTAGCATTAAAACATAAAAACATCCCCCCACAATGGTTTCCACTGTGGGGGAAGGCACAAAGTCTAGTCCCCATCCTCTTGTCCACCCATGGTCGGGCCTATTGAGGCCACCACAGTCGCCGCTACAGCGGCCCGATGTTTCAGGCCCTCTCGCTGGGTGATGGTGCTCTGGCATCAGGAGAACCCTCTCAGCGGCTTGGGATGCCTGGAATGGCCGCTTCCTTACCAGAGACTGTGGCCACCATTAGTGATCTCAGCGAGAGATCCCAGACTCCCGATGTTGAAATCAGCGCAACCACCCGCACTCCACACACCGCAGCTCCGCGATGTTCAATCGGCAGGTTCCAGCGCGGCTACCACAGAGCAGGCATATGAATCAAAAAAGGTGCAAATTGCATCAGTTAATCAATAGAAATAATTATTTAAAATCCTCGGATTAACACTGCAAAACATGCCCTGCCTTCATAAAATAAATCAGAAGAGTATTTGGATATTTTAGGCTATACCTCACGTAGTCTGTGTTCAAATGCAATGTTCTGCAACGTGTGTAAGTTCCTATGCCACATTTGCACCTGGAGGTGGAATTGTTACATTATAATGAATTAATCAGTGCAAATTGGGTTTATTGATCACCCATTACTTAAATGTGAGATCTTCGGAGTTCATGTAATTCTTCCTGTCCTTACTCATCACAGTGGCAAACTCTCAGAGGCAACCATTTTGCATGGTCATCCTTTAGGTTTGTGAGACATTTAGCAGAGCCACATGTAATTAATAATTGCATGATGATCTAAAGACAAAGACATCTGAAGATAATGAGACCAGCCAAGACTTAGAGAGACAATCTGAGCATCAGCATGAAGATGTGTGTTTATTCATATCATGCTGAAGACACATATTGAGATGTTATTCACAGTGAAAGCTCAACTCCTCCTTCTGTTCATGCATGTGAAATGGACAGCACTCTTCATTGCTTCTGCTTTAAAAACTTTAGCATGTCTAGATTCAGAACATATTCAGTAGCTTGGCCTGGCCTTAAAAGCTTTGAACGCTGACATAGAGTTTGCCGCCAGCTCCACATAATTATGCTTTATTTTGTTTCAGCACTCTATGCAGTGGTAGTATCACAGTCTCAAAATTCACTGATCCTTCAGATAAAAGACTTCTTGATAAAATGCTGCAACCTGATGGCTATTTAAATTTGGTGGGACTTCTGTGATTTAGCTGAGGAATATTTCTAAAGAATTTTAGGCTAAAACATGAGTGAAATTGGCAATGTTAAGGATGGTATCAATATTTCTAGTGTTTAAACCAAACCACTGAACTTCTCTTTACAAATCCTAAATAAATCTACTTCATTGATTTGAATGATTCCACTGCCTACCGTAAAAAAATCCTCAGGAGCATACCTTGCGATGAAGCTATCTCAATGGTGCTATTCATAACGCTGAGCGATCAAGACCGACTAGCCTTTTAAAACAGAGCATTATTTTCAAGGTAAGAATGCAGCCATTGATTCCCCTGAGGGAGGCTGGATAATGTTTTTGTGCCTCAGAAGAGGCTGGTCAGATTCTCCCAAGAATCAAACCTGAGTGTCAATTTGCATTGTAATGAGCATGCAGAGATGATGCGGGGTGATATAGACAGGCTAAGTAAGTGGGTAAAAATGTGGCAGATGGAATATAATTTGACAAAATTGTAAGGTTACCCCAATTTCTAGAAAACGGAGAAAAGCTGATATGTTATTGTTCAGACACATCACTGAAAGTTAAACGCCAAGTTTAGCAAGCAGTTATGAAGTAAATGGTATGTTGGCATTTATAGAGCCGAAGAGTAAAAAACATGGATAGGCTGGGTGAGTGGGCAAATGTTTGGCAGATGCAGTATAATGTGGATAAATGTGAGGTTATCCATTTTGGTGGCAAAAACGGGAAAGCAGACTATTATCTAAATGGTGGCCGATTGGGAAAGGGGTAGATGCAGCGAGACCTGGGTGTCATGGTACACCAGTCATTGAAGGTAGGCATGTAGGTGCAGCAGGCAGTAAAGAATATCCGGTGGGCGGCGCGACTCACGTCGCAGCAGCCTCTGCAGTCCGTCTGTCTTTATGTTATTTTTTGTCCCGTTTTAATGTAGTTTTTATTTTTTTGATGGGGTATGTGTGTGTGTGTGTGGGGGGGGAAACTTTTAAAATGTTTCCCCTGCACGGAGAACCCAACCTTTCCCTGTCGGGTCTCCGTTGTCGTTAGGGCTGCACCGTGGAGCGGCTTCCAGCAGGAACGTCCTGGGGCTCCAGTCACGGAGCTGCGGAGCTACTCACCATCACGGAGCTGGCCGAGTCCGGAGCGGGAGGAGCGGTGGTGGCGCGCTGCTGCGACCCGATCCTCGGAGATTCGGAGGCTTACCGCAGGTCGGTGGACAGTGACTCCGGGAGCCCGCAGGTCCCTGCTGGGAGACCGCTTTTCGGGGCTTCCGCAACGGCGACTTCTCCCGCCCGAGTAGCGGGGTCGAGGAGTGCCTGCAGCGGGGCCTTGCATCACCGCCCGGCGCGGGTTCAATGGCTGCGGGACTTTGCCAGCGCCCGCCCGGGGCTCCAACAACAAGAGCCGGAGCGCGGCCTTGCATCACCCGGTGCGGCGTTAATGGCCGCGGGAACATTGTTATCGCCCGCCAGGGGCTCTGACTTTGACTCTGCCATCAGGGGGAGAGGGAAGTGCAGGGGAGAGATACGTTTTTTTTGCCTTCCATCACAGCGAGGTGGAGATGCGCTGTGATGGATGTCTGTGTAAATTGTGTTGTGTCTTGGGTCTTTTTTTTCTTGTATGTATGACTGCAGAAACAACATTTCACTTGAGGTTCAAGTGACAAATAAATTGTATTGTATTGTATTGTATTATATTGTATTGTATTGTAGAAAGCGAATGGTATGTTGGCTTTCATAGCAAAAGGATTTGAGTATAGGAGCAGGGAGGTTCTACTGCAGTTGTACAGGGTCTTGGTGAGACCACACCTGGAGTATTGCGTACAGTTTGGGTCTCCAAATCTGAGGAAGGACATTATTGCCATAGAGGGAGTGCAGAGACGGTTCACCAGACTGATTCCTGGGATGTCAGGACTGTCTTATGAAGAAAGACTAGACAGACTTGGTTTATACTCTCTAGAATTTAGGAGATTGAGAGGGGATCTTATAGAAACTTACAAAATTCTTAAGGGTTTGGACAGGCTAGATGCAGGAAGATTGCTCCCGATGTTGGGGAAGTCCAGGACAAGGGGTCACAGCTTAAGGATAAGGGGGAAATCCTTTAAAACCGAGATGAGAAGAACTTTTTTCACACAGAGAGTGGTGAATCTCTGGAACTCTCTGCCACAGAGGGTAGTTGAGGCCAGTTCATTGGCTATATTTAAGAGGGAGTTAGATGTGGCCCTTGTGGCTAAAGGGATCAGAGGGTATGGAGAGAAGGCAGGTACGGGATACTGAGTTGGATGATCAGCCATGATCATATTGAATGGCGGTGCAGGCTCGAAGGGCCGAATGGCCTACTCCTGCACCTAATTTCTATGTTTCTATGTTTCTATGACATCAATTGTGTTAGTTTTACACAATTCTAGCACAGCCTCATTGGAATATTGTGTTCAGGTCTGGTGAGCTTCATTCATAGAAACATAGAAACATAGAAAATAGGTGCAGGAGTGGGCCATTCAGCCCTTCGAGCTTGCACCGCCATTCAATCTGATCATGGCTGATCATCCAACTCAGTATCATGTACCTGCCTTCTCTCCATATCCCCTCATCCCTTCAGGAGGGGTGTACTTGCAATAACGTAAGGCAGCACAGTGGCATGGTAGTAGACTTCTGCCTTACAGCGCCAGAGACCCAGGTTTGATCCTAACTATGGGTGCTGCCTAAATGGAGTTTGTACCTTCTCCCTGTGACCAAATGCGTTTTCTCCAGGTGCTTCGGTTTCATCCAAAACTCCAAACATATACGGTTTGTAGGTTAATTAACTTTGATAAAATTGTAAATTATCACGAGTGTGTAGGATAGTGCTTGCATACCGGGTGATCACTAACCGGCATGGACTCGGTGGGCCAAATTTCCTGTTTCCACATTGTATCTATCTGTATCTATGAAGTCTAAAGTAAGTTGAATGAGGCTCACCAGATTGTTTTCTGCGACACATGCTTGTCTTATGTGGAAAATCTATGTTGAATGGGCCTATACTTTTGTAGTTTGGAAGGATGAGGTGATCTGATTAAAATGTACTATTAATTAAAATGTTATGAGGCTTCTAAGGCTTGACAGAATTGATGTAGGGATATTGTTTCCCCGAAACAGTGTCCAGAATCAGGGGTCACCATCTGAAAATGAAATAAAAAATAACTATGCTAAATTGAGATGAGAAGGAATATGTTCACAGAGGGATAATAAGTCTTTGGAATTTTCTACCAGGTCCACTGTGGAGCCTCAGTCATATTCAAGAAAATAATAATTTTAGTTATTAATCAAGAACAGAGATAGTCAAGTCAAGTCAAGTCAAGTTTATTCGTCACATACACATACGAGATGTGCAGTGAAATGAAAAGTGTTAATGCTCGCGGACTTTGTGCATAAAACAAACAAACAAACAAACTATAAACAGAATGGAACAGAGTCACATATTCTTTTACATATTATATATTGTGGGTGGAAGGAAAAAGGAAAAAAAACTGCAATGTTCTTAATAAACAGTAGAATTGTTCAGTAAAGTTAGTATCTGGTGAGGTAGGAGCTTACAGTCCTAATGGCCTCTGGGAAGAAATTCCTTTTCAACCTCTCCGTTCTCACAGCATGGCAACGGAGGCGTTTGCCTGACCATAGCAGCTGGAACAGTCCGTTGCAGGGGTGGAAGGGGTCTCCCATGATCTTATTGGTTCTGTAGTTGCACTTTCTGATGTATAGTTCCTGCAGAGGGGTGAGTGAAGTTCCCATAGTGCGTTCGGTCGAACGCACTACTCTCTACTGAGCCTTCTTGTCCTGGGCAGAGCAGTTCCCAAACCAAATCGTGATATCTCCAGACAAGATGCTTTCTACAGCCGCTGAGTAGAAGCACTGGAGGATCCTCAGAGACACTCTGAATTTCCTCAATTGCCTGAGGTGGTAAAGGCACTGTCTTGCCTTAGTCACGAGTGCTGCAGCGTGTGATATCCATGTCATATCCTCAGAGATGTGGACTCCCAGGTATTTAAAACAGCTCACCCTATCCACAGTATCCCCATTTATCCTCAATGGTGTGTACGTCCTCGGATGATGTGCCCTCCTAAAGTCCACGATCAGCTCCTTAGTTTTTTTGATGTTCAAGAGGAGGCTGTTGTCCTGACACCAGAGTGCCAGATCAGTCACCTCCTCCCGGTAGGCCATCTCATCGATGTCTGAGATCAGGCTAAGATAGGGTCTTAGAAAAGGAGAGTGATGCTGAATTAATTTAAAACAACACAAAGTGCTGGAGTAACACAGCGGGTCAGACAGCAACTCTGGAGGACATCGATAGGCAACGTTTTGGGTCAGGCCCATTCCTTAGAAATGTGTAAGAAGGAACTGCAGATGCTGGTTTAAACCAACAATAGACATGCTGGAGTAACTCAGCAGGACAGGTAGCATCTCTGGAGAGAAAGAATGGGTGAAGTTTCGGGTCGAGAAAAGGTCTGAAGAAGGAGTCAACCCGAAATGTCACCCATTTCTTCTATCCAGAGATGCTGCCTGTCCCGATGAGTTACTCCAGCATTTTTTGTCAACCATTTTTTAGAATGCTGAATTAGTGATCTGCTATGATTTTATTGAATGGCAAAGCCATTCCATTTCCTTTTCAGTAACATCCATAGATTAATTGATCAGCTTATGAATAACCAATTATCTCTGATTATAACCTACTTTCTTTCATATTACTATAGCCGTGACTTGCTTGTGATTCCACTTTATTTTTTTTTGTATTTCTTGTGGCCTAGCTTCTTGAGAGAATTTATTGTGTTTTTTAAAGATATGAAGCAAGAACAAAGATAGGACCTTTGAACAGGAGAATGATACTGAAATAACAAAAAAAACCCCCACAAAGTGCTGGAGTAACTCAACGGGTCAGGCAGCATCTCTGGAGGTCATGAATACACAACATTTTGTGTCAGGTCCACTCTTGGAATGCTAAGTTAGTGATCAGCCATGATTTTATTGAATGGCAGAGGCAACAAAAGGGGATGAGTGGCTTACCCCCGGTTATTTTTCTTATGCTTGCTGCAGATTTCATTATAGAGAAAGGTTATGGCTTCAAGGAGCAGCTGTAGCTGATTCTATTGCTGTTAAAGTTTCAAGTTGTCAGATTGTAGCCCCGGCCCCTTGACAAATGAAAACACTGATTTTCAATCAAGAAACAGAGAAAAAAACAGGCACACAATCCAATCTCTGATCCACAAGGTCATGGGCAAGTTGTGGACATTATTATTTCCATTTTGGTAACATCCGAAGATTAATTGTTCAGCAAATTTATATTCTAATTATCTCTGATTATAGCCAGCTTCCATTCATATTACTGCAGCTGTGACTTGCTTGTGATGCCACTTCCTTTTTTTTTGCAGTGGCTTAGCTTCTGGAAAGAATTTCACCATTAAACAGCAATTTCCTTTTAATAGATTAGAAATACTGATGAAAACACTTGATGAGATGCATCGATATTCACCTCTGTGTCAATGCACATTAGCCAACTTTATAATGAAAAAAAAATTGCCAAATATGCTGAAAAATAAATCCTGGAAATATTGAAATGGGAGGTCATAAAATTGTGAAATGAGTGTGAAATAACACATGAACACATTTGTCAAACATGATTTGCCTATCATAAATCCATAGAGCAGTTTACAGTGAAATAAGTATGAGAATATGGTTGATGGGATTGCTTTGAAGCTCATTGGGTTTAGTTTAGTTTAGTTTAGAGATACAGGGCGGAAACAGGCCTTTCGGCCCACCAACAATCTTGCACACAAACTATTCCTACACATACAAGGGACAGTTTACAATTATATCAAGCCAATTAACCTACAAACCTGTGCGTCATTGGAGTATAGGAGGCAGAGAAAACCCACGCAGGTTACAGAGAGTACGTACAAACTCCGCATAGACAAGCATCCAGAGTCAGGATCAAAGCCAGGTCTCTGGCCCTGTAACTCTACCACAGCAACTACCGTTGTGCCAATGTATCGGGTTGTATGACGTTTCTCCATGTCATCAGGAAGAACTGCCTCAAGAAGGTAGCTAACATTATCAAAGACCCACGGGACTGTGGTAACCCTCACATCTCGCTTCTAACATCGGGAAGAAGGTACAGGAGAACCATTTCCTACAGGTTTAAGAACAGCTGCTTACCATCAACCATCAGGCTCTTCAACCACCCTCCATAACCCTGACCACAACCTACCCTCAGCACCAAAGTACTATGACCTTGATATAAGGTTGCAATATGTACTTTGGCTTTCAACATTATGGTCAGGTTACTTAATATAACTTTTGTATTATTGTTTATTATATATGTATCTGTTGAGTTATTGCCTTATCATGCCTGTAAAGCTGCAGCAGGTGTGAATTTGATTGTTTTGGTCTCGGTGCATATGACATTTAAATACATTTGATTTTTAAATCTTGAAAATCAAAAATATATTTGAGCATTTTTTTAACAACTGATATCAGACTTTCTGGTCTGCAGTTTCCCAATTTCTTTCACAGGTCATTAAGCGTCCCATCGACTATACTCCAAAACTGTGTGAATCGATACAGACTCAATGGATTTCTGGAACATGCCAACCAGTTCACCCACTATTCCTTTTGCATTCAAGGTTTGGGACAATGGTCATTCGGATTTCACCATATATTAGCTTTCCATCCCATTAATTTCACATTTTTCTGACACATGCTAACCAAAGCAAATTATACACCAGCACTGACCTGCAAAGGTTGAGTTCACATGAAAATTGCAGTCACTGCAGGGATAACATTTTAATTAAAATTGATAAGTCTTGAAATAACACAAAATATATTGATGTCTTATTGCACTTGCATAATATCATAGAATCGTAGAAATGGAGAGTAGAGAAAAAGGCCCTTAGGGCCCAGTTTGTACTACCGACTATATGGTAATCTCATTTGTCCATGTTAGTTCCATATCCCTCTTCCCCTTTCCTATCGAAGTACCTGTCCAAATTTGATAAGAGTTTTTTGAAGTGGTCACCAGGAAAATTGATGAGGGCAGGATGGTGGGCATTGCCTATATGGGCTTTAGCAAGGTCTTTGATAAAGCATGCATGGTAGGTGAGTATGAATAGATAGATCACAAAGGATCATGGGTGAGCTGGGCAACTGGATTTAAAATTGGCTTGGTGGATGGAATCAGAAGGTGGAAGTAAATGTTGCTTCTCTGATTGGAGACCTATGACCAGTGATTTGCTATAGAGGTCTGTGTATCAGTGACTGTTGCTAATCATCTATATTAATTTGGATGGCAATGTAGTTAATGTTGAGAGCAAATTTATGGCAGACACAAATTGGTGGTGATAGCAAGGCTATTTAAATTTGCAAAACAATCTGTATTAACTCTGAATTTTGGTAAGACAAACAAGCGCAAAATACATAGTCACAAGAACAATGTACAAACTCCATACAGACAGCACCCCTAGTCAGGATTGAACCTGGGTCTTGGATGCTGTAAAGCAGCAACTCGACTGCTGCCCACTGTGCTAATAACATATTGCAGTTGGCATGTGACACATTACTAAGCCTCTCAGGATATCGGATACCCATTCACATCATGGATAATGACACATCTATACAACTCACCACCCTTTAGCAAAATATTCTGTATGATAATATATGCAGGAAAGAGAAATCTCACAAATGTGTCATGGGCATTTTTGGATATTTTGGGCCCCTCTGGGTTTTAGCACAAATCCATCTTCAATGATAGAGGTGAAGAGCATACTTACATAAAACTCTGCAGCAAAGTTGTATAATTCCTGCTGAGACCAATAACAAGTGATAGCCTGGAAGGTGGGGAAGGGTATCAAGGTAGAGTAGGTTCTGCAACTTGTTCTACCTTGTGATGTTCTATTATTATTAGCTGCATTTGTTCCATTCAAATTTCTGTATCATTTAGTCTTCTTTGGATATATTCAGTTGTCTTACTAAAGACAATTTGAAGGAAGTAATGATTTTAAATGTGTTGCATTTATTTAGAAACAAAGGAAGTATAGTGTATATATCTCTTTCTAGTATTATAGAATTGGTAGAAAAATCCACATAACTGCATTAAAGGTATTGTTGAGGTCAATTCCATTAATCCCTGGTTCTCTAATTCATTCCCACTACTCTCCCAGTGTTGTCACAGAACTGTGCAATGGCTTCAAACCTTGAACAGCATTTCTGGCCAATAATTTCTGCATTTATATCCATTTTTGCAATATTCCCATCAAACTCATTGGCATTTCACGAAATATAAGAGCTAGCGTGAAACAGCACAATTGTGAAATGCTTGGAATGTTTTTTTTTTTAAATTGAAGATTCTAATAATAAAAATATTCCTACTGTAGTTAGTAGGTACAGTTTGATTAACACAACTGAAAATGAAATTTTCATCAAATCTCAGCATTTGTAGTAAGACTGCCAAATTATTATGATGAATAATGTCATAGGAACATTACCCTCAAGATATACAAATTATTTAATCATTTTGTTTGGGTGCAATGTTACGTTTCTTAGTAAATAAAAAAAAAAGTGAATTGGATTAAAAACCTGATCCTAAATGATAATTTTATGGGTCTTCTCAATGGTTTGGAAATGGGTGCAATTATTCTATTTCAATTGATTTTTGGTCTTATTCAATTAGAATGTTTTTGTATTTAATATTTTAATACATTATGAATATTCCTGATGTGTAAGAAACATGTCTCTTCTTAGCCAGCTTTGATAGACGGTCATGCTGGGTACAGTGGCTCAGCTGAATTTCAAAGCATTTCAGTTGAGTTAATGGCGAGGCTTATTCATATTCTCCTTATGCATGTGATTCCCTATGTCCTTTGTTGCTATGAAGAGGCTTATGTAATGGAAGAAGTTGGCAACAAATGAAAAGTATACACTGGGGTCTATAATAGCAAAGTCTACATGTTCTTTGCAGCTGATAGCAAAATCTGGACCAAGGTCATGGAACTTCTTAAGTCTATCATTGGAAGATAAACAACTTCAAGCAATGCAGAATTAGCCCAACTCTATCCTGCAGGGTTAGTTCAATGTATTTGTCTGAAATCTCTGCAATATGCTGAACCTTCTGATCCAGGGGTACCAAATGAACTGAAACAAATATAATGGACTGATATGTAACCGTAGATGGGATCGAGAAGAGTGGTTACATTTATCAATGTCGGAAATCTGACCCTAAACTGACCAGCAACCATTAGGCTATTGAACACTAGGAACTGCAGGTAAAACAACTGCCTTGCTTGGACTAGGAACTTGGAGGCATCGTTTTTGTTTTTGCACTCTATTGTTTTCTTTTTGTGTATTGTACTTCATTTTGTAATTCATATGGTGTCTACTGATTAACATGTGTACATATCTGTTATGCTACTGCAAGTAAGAATTTCATTGTTCTGTTTCAGGGCATATGACAATAAAGCACTCTTGACTCTCTTGACAGCTTCTTGTTTGACTGGGGGCTGGTATAGAGCAATCATATGATGCACACTAGTAACCGTTGGGTATAAATTGTAAATTTTGTTAACAAAATGTGATTTCCCCAATGTCACGCTTTCACAAAGGCATCTGCCATTATTTCAGCAGCTTCAGGAAAAAGAGACGCTACCATTTGTTTCATTTTTGCCAGGTGTCTGATCAATACCAACATAATTTGCTTATCTGCAGTTAAATTCCTGGCAGGCATTCTGTGAGCTACATTGTACGAGAGTATTCCAACCTCTTGATCATTGAATCAACATAAAAATGTTGAGGCAGGTTGATTGAAACAAAAACTATCCCCTCCATGAGCATCCTCTCTAGCCCCTCTATAAACTACAATGTTGTGGCCATTATAAAGACTTGATTGCGAGAGGGACAACACTGTCAGATTGATATTCTAGGGATTTCATGTTTCAGACTTGATAGAGTGAGGGGAAAAGAGGTGGAGGAGTTGCTTTCTAATCAGGAAGAATGTCACAGCAGAACTCAGAGATGACGTCCTGGACGGTTTCTCCACTGAGGTAATATGGGTGGAGCTCAAAAATACGAAAAGAGCAATCAATCTAATGGAATGATACTATAGGCTTCTTATAGATATATAAACAGATTACAGAAAGATGCAAAGGCAACAGGATTATTTTAGTTAACAAATTTAACTTCCCCAACATGAACTGTCACTTACTCAGTGCAAAAGGCTTAGATAGGGCAGAATTTGTTAGGTGCATCCGAGAGACTTTCCAGAAACAGTATGTGAACGGTCCAGGTAAAGGAGAAGCCATACTTGATCTTGTGTTCGGAGACAAGCCTTGCCAGCTGACTGGTATTTCAGTGGAAGAGCATTTGGGAATAGTGATTTCAACTCCATAAGTTTTAAGATAGTTATGAATAAGGGTAACTCTGAATATTGGGGTAAGGTAGATTACAGCTTTACCAGGTAGGAGCTAGGGAGAGTAAATTACGTGTAATTGCTATTAGATAAGTTTGCATAAAGGCTAGCTGATCAGAGTTCAGGACTGGCATGTTCCAGTAAGGATAAAGACAAAGTATTGCATGGTAAAGAAGCCTTGGATGATCAGAGAGGTTGTAAATTTGGTTAAAAAAAAGTCAAAAAAAATATATGTAAAGTTTAGAAAGATGAGATCTTTCTAAGCCCTTTGAGGAATATAAAGTAAGTAGGAAAAAGCATAAGCAGGCAATTGAAAGACCAAAAGGGGCCATACAATGTCATTGGTGAGTGGGATTAAAGAAAACTCAGGTTACACAGAAAAGCTGGAGAAACTCAGCGGGTGCAGCAGCATCTATGGAGCGAAGGAGATAGGCAACGTTTCGGGCCGAAACCCTTCTTCAGACTGATCAGGGGTGGGGGTGGGTGGGGACAAGAAAGGGAAAAGGAGGAGTAGCCGGAAGGCTGGAGGGTGGGAGGAGACAGCAGGGGAGCTGAGGAAGGGGAGGAGACAGCAAGGACTAACAGAATTGGGAGAAGTCGATGTTCATGCCCCCGGGGTGCAGACTCCCCAAACGGAATATGAGGTGCTGTTCCTCCAATTTCCGGTGCTGCTCGCTGTGGCCATGGAGGAGACCCAGGACAGAGAGGTCAGAGGCGGAGTGGGAGGGGGAGTTGAAGTGCTGAGCCACCGGGAGGTCAGCTAGGTTATTGCGGACCGAGCGGAGGTGTTCGGCGAAACGATCGCCCAACCTCCGCTTGGTCTCACCGATATAGATCTGCTGACATCTAGAGCAGCGGACGCAATAGATGAGGTTGGAAGAGATGCAGGTAAACCTCTGTCGCACCTGGAACGATTGCTTGGGTCCCTGAAAGGAGTTGAGGGGGGAGGTAAAGGGACAAGTGTTGCATCTGCTGCGGCCGCAAGGGAAAGTGCCCGGGGAGGGGGTGGACCGAGAGGGAAGGGAAGAATTGACAAGGGAGTTATGGAGGGAGCGGTCTTTGCGGAAGGCAGATATGGGGGGAGATGGGAAGATGTGGCCAGTAGTGGGGTCACGTTGGAGGTGGCGAAACTGACGGAGGATTATTTTTTGTATGTGATGGCTGGTGGGGTGAAAGGTGAGGACTAGGGGGACTCGGCCCTTGTTGCGAGTGCGGGGATGGGGAGAGAGAGCAGTGTTGCGGGGTATGGAAGAGACCCTGGTGCGAGCCTCATTTATGGTGGAGGAGGGGAACCCCCGTTCCCTGAATAGTGAGGACATTTCAGATGTCCTGGTGTGGAACGCCTCATCCGTGGAGCAGATACGGCGTAGACGGAGGAATTGGGAGTAGGGGATGGAGTCCTTACAGGAAGCAGGGTGGGAAGAAGTGTAGTCCAGATAGCCATGGGAGTCAGTGGGTTTATAGTGTATGTCGGTTAGAAGTCTATCACCTGCAATGGAGATAGTGAGGTCAAGGAATGGTAGGGAGGTGTCGGAGATGGCACCTCATGTGATGATAACTCATGTTTTTTATAAGCTCAAAGTTAAAGAATGACATTGATGCTTGGAGTTAAACAACATAGGCAAGGTACAAAGTGAGTATTTTGTGCCTGCACACACCAAGGAGAAGGTGATGGAGGACAGTGAAATTAATGTGGGCAATAATAATATACTTGGGCAGTTTGAGTTCAAGAACAAGGTTGTGCTGGGCTATTGAAAATCATTAAAGTGGATAAATGCCAAGAGACATATTGGATCTTTTCCGTATTATTGAGATAGAGAAGAGAGGAGATTGCAGGGCCCTACAAAGATTTTTGTATCTTCTGTAGCCACAAGATAGGTCCCAGAGGATTGGGGAGTAGCCACAGACATTCAGATCCTGCAGCACCTTTAACACCACCTGCAGATTCTACCATAAAGCCAGCTTTACAAACAGCAGCAACACAAGTACAGGGTTCTTTAACGCCGACTGCTCCACTATTGATAGACAGTCCGGTAGTTCACGGTACCAGGAGTAAAACAAAAAAGATAGCTCCAGTAGTTAAGGACAAAAAATGTAAAGGACAACAACCAGAGTATTCTTGCGAGCCTAAACCTAGACGAATTAAACGAGTATGGAGAGAAGAAAGGGAGTCATTTAGAAAGTACCGTGAACCCCCTAGGGAAGAGGAAGATATATCTGGGAGTGGGACAATAATTGAAGATACCGAGATAGATCCCAATATGACAGAAAGTACAAACACAAACAAGTAACTTGAAGGCAGTTCCCCATCAGGGAAATGCCTTCTTTTGATCCAGCCAATGCAGTGAGTGCAAATAATCCCCGGACCATAAAAGTCTATACCCTATGGAAGCCCAATGAGATGATGCCAATTTTAAGTCAAATACCCGATCGTAGAAAATCACCTGCTTTCTTTGTGGATCACTTAAGAACAACAATGCGCATATATCATGCAGACTCCAGAGATTTATGGGCAGTGATCCATTAAATAATTACAGCAACTGAACACTCTAGCTTCATAACAGCTTTGGGACATCCAACACATGAAACACTGGCAAATATAATAGCGGATAATGGTGCTAGGGAAAAGGAAGTTTTAACTGCCATTGGGAGGTGGGACCAGTACAAACAGGACAGTCTGCACCTGGGCTGGAAGGGAACCAATGTCCTTGGGGGGGTGTTTGCTAGTGCTGTCGGGGAAGATTTAAACTAATGTGGCAGGGGGATGGGTACAAGAGCAGAGGGGCAGGGGGGTGTAAAATGAAGGTAGAAGCAATAGGTAGCAAGGTGAAAAGTAAAAGTGGCAGGCAGCCAAAACCAGGGCAAAAATCAAAAAGGGCCACTTTTCAACATAATTGTATAAGGGGTAAGAGCGTTGTAAAAACAAGCCTGAAGGCTTTGAGTCTCAATGCAAGGAGTATTCGTAATAAGGTGGATGAGTTGAACGTGCAGATAGCCATTAATGATTATGATGTAGTTGGGATCACGGAGACATGGCTCCAGGGTGACCAAGGCTGGGAGCTGAACATCCAGGGATATTCAATATTCAGGAGGGATAGAGAGAAAGGAAAAGGAGGTGGGGTAGTGTTGCTGGTTAGAGAGGAGATTAACGCAATGGAAAGGAAGGACATTAGTTTGGAGGATGTGGAATCGGTATGGGTAGAGCTGCGAAACAATAAGGGGCAGAAAACACTGATAGGTGTTGTGTACAGGCCACCTAACAGTAGTAGTGAAGTTGGAGATGGTATCAAACAGGAAATTAGAAATGCTTGTGACAAAGGCAAAGCAGTTATAATGGGTGACTTCAATCTACATATAGATTGGGTGAATCAAATTGGCAGGGGTGCTGAGGAAGAGGATTTCTTGGAATGTATGCGGGATAGTTATCTAAATCAACATGTAGAGGAACCAACGAGAGAGCTGGCTATTTTGGACTGGGTATTGAGTAATGAGGAAGGGTTAGTTAGTAGTCTTGTTGAGCGTGGCCCCTTGGGCAAGAGTGACCATAATATGGTTGAGTTCTTCATTAGGATGGATAGTGACATTGTTAATTCAGAAACAATGGTTTTGAACTTAAAGAAAGGTAACTTTGAGGGTATGAGACGTGAATTGGCCAAGATTGACTGGCAATTAATTCTAAAAGGGTTGATGGTGGATATGCAATGGAAGGCATTTAAAGACTGCATGGATGAACTACAAAAATTGTTCATCCCAGTTTGGCAAAAGAATAAATCAGGGAAGGTAGTACATCCATGGATAACAAGGGAAATCAGGGATAGTATCAAAGCAAAGGATGATGCGTACAAACTAGCCAGAAAAAGCAGCATACCGGAGAACTGGGAGAAATTCAGAGACCAGCAGAGGAGGACGAAGGGCTTAATTAGGAAAGGAAAAATGGATTATGAAAGAAAACTGGCAGGGAACATAAAAACTAACTGCAAAAGTTTTTATAGATATGTGAAAAGAAAGAGATTAGTTAAAACAAATGTAGGTCCCTTGCAGTCAGAAACAGGTGAGTTGATCATGGGGAACCAGGATATGGCGGACCAATTGAATAACTACTTTGGTTCCGTCTTCACTAAGGAAGACATAAATGATCTGCCGGAAATAGCAGGGGCCCGCGGGTCAAAGGAGGTGGAGGAATTGAGTGAAATCCAGGTTAGTCGGGAAGTGGTGTTGGGTAAATTGAATGGATTAAAGGCCGATAAATCCCCAGGGCCAGATAGGCTGCATCCCAGAGTACTTAAGGAAGTACCTCCAGAAATAGTGGATGCATTAGTATAATCTTTCAAAACTCTTTAGATTCTGGAGTAATTCCAGAGGATTGGCGGGTAGCAAACGTAACCCCACTTTTTAAGAAGGGAGGGAGAGAGAAAACGGGGAATTACAGACCAGTTAGTCCAACATCGGTAGTGGGGAAACTGCTAGAGTCAGTTATTAAAGATGGGATAGCAGCACATTTGGAAAGTGGTGAAATCATTGGACAAAGTCAGCATGGATTTACGAAAGGTAAATCATGTCTGACGAACCTTATAGAATTTTTCGAGGATGTAACTAGTAGCGTGGATAGGGGAGAACCAGTGGATGTGGTGTATCTGGACTTCCAGAAGGCTTTCGACAAGGTCCCACATAAGAGATTAATATACAAACTTAAAGCACATGGCATTGGGGGTTCAGTATTAATGTGGATAGAGAACTGGCTGGCAAACAGGAAGCAAAGAGTAGGAGTAAACGGGTCCTTTTCACAATGGCAGGCAGTGACTAGTGGGGTACCGCAAGGCTCAGTACTGGGACCCCAGCTATTTACAATATATATTAATGATCTGGATGAGGGAATTGAAGGCAATATCTCCAAGTTTGCGGATGACACTAAGCTGGGAGGCAGTGTTAGGTGTGAGGAGGATGCTAGGAGACTGCTAGGTGACTTGGATAGGCTGGGTGAGTGGGCAAATGTTTGGCAGATGCAGTATAATGTGGATAAATGTGAGGTTATCCATTTTGGTGGCAAAAACGGGAAAGCAGATTATTATCTAAATGGTGGCCGATTGGGAAAGGGGGAGATACAGCGAGACCTGGGTGTCATGGTACACCAGTCATTGAAGGTAGGCATGCAGGTGCAGCAGGCAGTAAAGAAAGCAAATGGTATGTTGGCTTTCATAGCAAGAGGATTTGAGTATAGGAGCAGGGAGGTTCTACTGCAGTTGTACAGGGTCTTGGTGAGACCAATCCTGGAGTATTGCGTGCAGTTTTGGTCTCCAAATCTGAGGAAGGACATTATTGCCATAGAGGGAGTGCAGAGAAGGTTCACCAAACTGATTCCTGGGATGTCAGGACTGTCTTATGAAGAAAGACTGGATAGACTTGGTTTATACTCTCTGGAATTTAGGAGATTGAGAGGGGATCTTATAGAAACCTACAAAATTCTTAAGGGGTTGGACAGGCTAGATGCAGGAAGATTGTTCCCGATGTTGGGGAAGTCCAGGACAAGGGGTCACAGCTTAAGGATAAGGGGGAAATCCTTTAGAACCGAGATGAGGAGAACTTTTTTCACACAGAGAGTGGTGAATCTCTGGAACTCTCTGCCACAGAGGGTAGTTGAGGCCAGTTCATTGGCTATATTTAAGAGGGAGTTAGATGTGGCCCTTGTGGCCAAGGGGCTCAGAGGGTATGGAGAGAAGGCAGGTACGGGATACTGAGTTGGATGATCAGCCATGATCATAATGAATGGCGGTGCAGGCTCGAAGGGCCGAATGGCCTACTCCTGCACCTAATTTCTATGTTTCTATGTTTCTATTGCAAGTACTCTTCAGAAGCCGATTGACTTAGCCAGAATCCTAGATATGACCAAAAAAGAGAGAGGGAGCAGATGAATTCTTAGAACGATTTTCAGAATTATATATGAACCAATCTGGTGATCTAAATTATCAAAACAGAGTAAATGCCCCACAATATTGTGCCATCTTCCTGAAATGCCTTCCCACTAGTGTGGCTGAATGCATTAAAAATAGTAACATGGACTGGACAGAAAATAGTGCCAGTCAGGTGGCACAGGCAGTGAGGCATCAGTGGAGGGATATTGGAGAACAAGAGAATCAGCCGGTAATTGTGATAAATACTGAATATGTCGCACAGAAGGAGGTACCAAGAGATACCCCAGTACCATGCAGCAATTCCAGTCAACCCTATGTTACCCCGAAACCACCTTTTAAAGTCAGCAGTATAGTAAATAATAATAATAATAATAATAAATTTTATTTTTGGGCGCCTTTCAAATCGCAAGGTCACCTTACAAAGATTAAACAGAAGAGAAAAAAAACATATAGTTGGAGAAAAATAAATAATAAGGACACTCTCTCTTCCGACCGCCATCTTGGACACAGACTAACAAAGTACCTTACACACAGAAAAATCATCCCCCCACAGTGGTTACCACTGTGGGGGAAGGCACAAAAGTCCAGTCCCCAACCCCAGTTCTCCCAAAAGTCAGGCCTATTAAGGCCACCGCTGTTGCCTCAACCGAGGCCCGATGTTCCTGGCCATTCTAGCTGGGTGGTCTTGCCCCGGCGTCGGGAGAGTCCTCTCAGTGGCTGGGCCACCTGGAACGGCCACTTCCTAGCAGGGGATTGTTGGCTTCCGAAGCCGACAAGGACGCAACGAGTTGGAGCTCCCAGGCTCCCGACGTTAATGTCGGCGCCGCCCATTCCGCTCCACAGACCCGCAGCCCGGAGGTGTTGCTCTCGGCGGTCCAGCTCACCGGAGCTCCAGCACGTCGATCCAGCGCAGCGACCCAGGCAAGGCATCACCCGCTCCACTCCGCGATGGCGCTCCAGCACTGTGCCACCACCGAAGCCGAGGTGTTGGACGGTCCCCACCAGGAAACGGCGCTGCGGTGAGCTGGACCGCGGAGAGCAAACCCGCTGGTAGGCCACTAGGATGGGTCGATGGGCAGCCCAGAGAAAACGCTGCCTCACTGACCAGGTAGGGACCTAGAAGTAAGGTTACCTCCTTCCCCCCCACAATAAGAAGTCCATTTCTCCGAAAAAACGACGAACAAAACTAACCAAAAACTGAAAAAAAAAAAAAATTAAACGGACGGCTGCTGGTTAGCAGCCATTCCCCAAGATGGCTCCTCCTGCTCCAGTAAAGTCGGATGCTTGCTTTAATTGTGGCCAGCAAGGTCAATGGAGCAAGGAATGCCCAGCAAGATGACAAAATAGAGCAGAGAGTAAGAGAAATCAAGGAGCAATAAAGGAATTCGATGGAAATAAGATTTGGCACTAGTTGAGAGAAGTGGAGGGAGCTGTAGGATACACTGAAGTACCAGTAAGAACCAGCAGAGGCAGGAGAATTAGGAGCAATAGTGGAGAGGAGCAATCATTATGGCAGACACGAACAATTAGAGCAAATATATCTAACTGAAATGTTGTTGAGCTTTATCAGGCCTCTAGGACAGTGTTAACTATCAAACAAATAATTGGGGGAGTGAGGTAAAGAATATACGGACCCCTTGAGAAGACATCAAAGGTTATGTAGCTCCCCAGAAAGTGGTAATACATTTCCAAAAAGATCATAGGCCACCAACAGCACTGATAAATTGATTCAGGAAATGCCAGAATAAAACTCAAATAAAACCATCTACAAGAACTATAAGAATTGTTTCTCACTGTAACATCCTTAAGGGCCTGTCCCACTTTCCCGAGTTATTCACGAATTCTCCTGAATTATTCACAAATTTTCTCGAGTTTTCAAACTTGTAGAATGTTCATAACAAGTCCGGTGGAGACCATAGCAGTCTGTGGCTATATCGTAGCGACTCGTTATGCCAGCCGTAGATACTCCGGGCATCAGGTCAGTCGGGACGTTTTTTACAGCCTGATGATAAATGTCCAGGAGTAAAAAAATAGCCCCGAGTACCTACGGCTGGCACTATGAGCCACTACGATATATCCACGGACTACTATGGTCTCCTATGGACTAGTTATGAACATTCTGCGAGTTTGAAAACTCAGGAGAATTTGTGAATAACTCGGGAGAATTCGTGAATAACTCGGGAAAGTGGGACAGCCCCTTACCTCTTACAGCTCTGATACTGAAAGAAGAAAAACAACATAAACTGGTACGAAATTTAACAGCCATTAACTCAGTTGAAAGGATGCTCCATATCTTATATTACTAAAAGTCTGATCTTGACCGCATTTGGCTCGCTGTGCTGCGATTTCCGAGAGAACGCCGCCACCTACAGCTGTCATTTTTGGCCACCACATTCAGAGCCCCCCTCCCCCTTCCGGACCAGAGGATTTTTCCCATCTATGAAAAATCAGAGATATATTAATGTTTTTTAAAAAGTCGCAATTCTCTCTGCTGCCACTGCTGGAGGGAGGGGGAGGGACTATAAAACCAGGAAGTGGTCCACCTCACTAAGTCTCTGCAAGATGGATGAAGCCAAAGGGTCACATCCCTTTGAGCTCTGAATAACACTGAACAAATTTCTACTCAAATGTTAGTCTCCTTAATGTCGTTTGAAAATGAAAATATGGTTTGTCTGAAGAAAAATGCACTGCCTGCAAATGGTTGTTGGGTGCTTTGGCTTGAGGTTAAAGGCACTACTTACTGCAAATAGTGGCTTGGGTGCTTTGGCTTGAAGTTGAAAGGCACTACTTACTGCGAATGGTGTCTTGGGTGCTTTGGCTTGAAGTTGAAAGGCACTGAAAATGGTGGCTTGGGTGCTTTGGCTTGAATTTGAAAGGCAACATTTACTGCAAATGGTGGCTTGGATGCTTTGGCTTGAAGTTGAAAGGCACTAACTGCAAATGGCGGTGGGTGCTTTGGCTTGAAGTTGAAAGGCAATACTTACTGCAAATGGCGGCTTGGGTGCTTTGGCTTGGAGTTGAAAGGCACTACTTAATGCAAATGGTGGCGGGTGCTTTGACTTGAATTTGGCTTGAACTCATAGGAGGAGGAGCAATCTTGGGGAACGTGGGTTTAATTATTTTTTTTTTCAGTTTTTAGTTAGTTTTGTTCGTCGTTTTTTTCGGAGAAATGGACTTCTTAATGTGGGAGGAAAGGAATAACTATATTTCTAGGTCCCTACCTGGTCGGTGAGGCAGCTTTTTCTCCGGGCTGCCCCGTCGACCCATCCTGATGGCCTACCAGCGGGCGTGGTGCGCCGTTTCTTGGCGGGGACTGCCCAGCACCTCGGCTTCGTTGGCAGCACAGCGCTGGAGCGCTATCGCGGAACGGAGCGGGCGATGCCTTGCCTGGGTCGCCACGCTGGATCGACGCGCTGGAGCTCCGGTGAGCTGGAGAGCAACACCTCCGGGCTGCGGGTCTGCGGAGTGGGCGGCGCCGACTCTAACATCGGGAGACGGGTACCTTCAACTCAGTGCGTCCTTGTCGGCTTCAGAAGCCAACAATCCCCTGCTAGGAAGTGGCCGTTCCAGGTGGCCCAGCCGCTGTGTGGACTCTCCCGACACACGGGGCAAGACCACCCAGCTAGAACGGCCAGGAACATCGGGCCTCCGTTGAAGCAAAAGCAGTGGCCTTAATAGGCCTGACGTTTGGGAGAACTGGGGTTGGGGACTGGACTTTTGTGCCTTCCCCCACAGTGGTAACCACTGTGGGGGGATGATTTTTCCATGTGTAAGGTACTTTGTTAGTCTGTGTCCAAGATGGCTGTTGGAAGAGAGAGTGGATGCTGGCACGCATTAGCTGCCTCTGCACTCTCTTCACATTGTGCATTGGCATGAAGTTGAAAGGCACTACCCACTGCAAATGGTGGCTTGGGAGCTTTGGCTTGAAGTTGAAGGGCGCTACTTACTGCAAATGGTGGCTTGGGTGCTTTGGCTTGAAGTTGAAAGGCACTACTAACATATCAAGAAAGATTGGATAGATTCAGCTTGTACTCGCTAGAATTTAGAAGATTGAGAGGGGATCTTATAGAAACTTACAACATTCTTAATGGGTTGGGCAGGCTCGATGCAGGAAGATTGTTCCCGATTTTGGGGAAGTCCAGAACAAGGGGTCACAGTTTAAGGGTAAGGAGGAAATCTTTTAGGACCGAGATGAGAAAAAAACATTTTTCACACAGAGAGTGGTGAATCTCTGGAATTCTCCGCCGCAGAAGTTAGTTGAGGCCAGTTCATTGGCTATATTTAAGAGGGAGTTAGATGTGGCCCTTGTGGCTAAAAGGATCAGGGGGTATGGAGAGAAGGCAGGTACAGGATACTGAGTTGGATGATGGCCTATTCCTGCACCTATTTTCTATGTTTCTATGTTTCTATGTTGAAGTGGTATGAAACTGCACTGAATTTGGTGGCCTTGCAACCTGCTTGAAGTGGTGTGAAACTGCACTTGAATTCGGTGGCTTTGCATCCTGCTCAAAGTGGTAAGAAGCTGCTCTTGAATTTGGTGGCCTTGCACCCTGCTTGAAGTGGTAGGAAAATGCACTTGAATTTGGTGGCCTTGCACCCTGCTTGAAGTGGTAAGAAACTGCTAAAGAATTTGGTGGCCTTGCACCCTGCTTGAAATGGAATTTCAAGGAATAGCCATCAGTCAACTGCCAACCCACCAGCTGTGAGTCAGCTGCCAGCAGATCAGGCTTGAGGGACTGAGCTGCCACCCCAAGAACCCATAACAGCGCTCCAGAAAGCCCACCAATATTGGCCACCAATATTGGAATTGGTGGAAAGGTGGAATATTGCATCGGCCGTCGGGTGACCAGCCCTCCCGTCCGAACATGGGACCCAACGAGTCCCACTTAGTCTATTGCCAAACCCTACTAACATCTTAACTAACCCAACACTTCATACCAGCAAGGAAGATGAATCGAGTCACAGTAAATTAAAAAGGTACAGTATGCCTCCAGAGAGATCATCGAGGCAGGTTCCAACTTTAGAAAGATCATTGTACAGCAATCCCTTCTAGCTCTACTGCACCACTGTGTCTGAACGGGTTATCTCAACTCTAAAAATATGGGAATAGACATTGTTCTGTAACCAGGGGACACCCTCTCTGCACCCAAATTCAACTACCCACCATCAGGAAATTATTGAAATGACTTCAAAATCTAACACTTAACAATGGCCTATCAGGATGGCATGGGATCTATTTCAGAGATAGTTGAAAATTTTGATTTAGACACAGTATATAAATTAACCTAGTATATTTTCTGGTCTCACCCCCAGAAGAGCAGTCAGAAGTGGGACAGGACTGTTTAGTGATCATCAAGGAGAGGACGTCTGTGAGAGAGACTTAAGAGATGCACCCATAGCGGACCTGGACATGTAGATGAAAGTTCATCTATCGAATTGTGAGGAGAGAAATTGTCTGGGTATGCAATTATTAATTAGGATGGGAAAAATGTAAAAACAGTTACCTTTAAGTCACCTTATTCAGCATAATAGGCTGAATTATTTGCTTTAATTTGGGATTTCATCATGGTAACATTTGAGGATCAATGTTTATGCAGATCCTTGATATTATATGAAAATAGGAGATTTCTGGCTTCAGTAGGGACTCAAATTTAAAATCAATAATTGGTGACATATTTCTTAGAGGCCTAAATGCTACCCAGACAAATTTCTGTTATGAGATTTAAATGCGCACAAGAAGACATACAATATCAGATATCAGGAATTGCAGTGCTAGTCTGACAGAAATACCCTGGGAACATAAGGTGGTGGTATAGAATGATGAGGTAGACTGAAATTTATGTTCCCCTCGGAAAGTCAATACTAACCATCCAGAAAGAGTTACTTAGAGATAAAAATAGTATAAGCGAGAACCCCTAGACTGAGAACAGAGCCAACATAGTAAAGAGTCAACTTAGTAAAGAGACATACATAAATAAGAAGAAGTACTGGAGGAGAGACTTAGTGAATTAGAGGAAGAAATTTGAATTGGTTTAGGAATAGCTGAACCGATGCATATTTAATCGATGGATTTGAATTGTTTAACCCTTGATGGTAAAGCAGCTTATATTATCAAGGTGAGAAGAAATTATCCCTGGATTCAGAATTCTTAGTTGGATTTATGATGAAATTGACAACATATAGAAATTGATTGTTTAAATTTGAACAGCTGTGAATTCCACAGGAATTGTAATGGAATTATGTTATCGGTCACAGTGCTGTGGAATATGAAGGATGAGGGGCACTGAAATTTGAAATATTAAATTGAAGGCTGAGACTGAATTTGTTTGAATTGGAACATTCTTCATGGTTTCCTTTAGAGTCACGCCTGTAGGGAAATCTGGACAGAACCCTGCTGAAATCTATATGAGAACCCATCAGCAGATATACATATTGTAGCATCGTATGAATATGAAAAGGGATGATTAATGTTGATCCTAGGATAATAAAAAGTTTATTATGGAACAGAGTAGCAATATGAATACAGTGATAGAGCAGAATATAATAGGTTCGAGTGAAATAGAATGATAGTGGATGTATGGGACAACATGGGTGCATGATGGTATCTTGTTTGTCCCAAGTTTTTCAGGAATTTTAGGTCATAGGTTTGACTATGGAAATGGATGGAAGAATGGGCAACAAAATGCATGGAGCAAATTCGCACCCATGAAAACACGGGAGGTGAAGACTCATCAGATGGAAATTGTGAAGCTACGCCCACGAAAAATTGTGAAGCTTGACAAGATTCTGGGAAGAAACATCATAGAAACATAGAAACATAGGTGCAGGAGGACGCCATTCAGCCCTTCGAGCCAGCACTGCCATTCATTGCAATCATGGCTGATCGTCCCCAATCAATAACACGTGCCCCCTTCGCACCATATCCATTGATTCCACTAGCCCTTAGAGCTCTATCTAACTCTTTCTTAAATCCATCCTCTGTGGCTGGGAATTCCACAAATTCACAACTCTCTGGGTGAAAAAGTTTTTCCTCACCTCAGTCTTAAATGGCCTCCCCTTTATTCAAAATCTGTGGCCCCTGGTTCTGGACTCGCCCAACATTGGGAACATTTTTCCTGCATCTAGCTTGTCCAGTACTTTTTATCCTCTTGTGTTGTTGATAGATGGAAAATGCAATATACACACATATTTATATCTGGTTATCTGATTATCTGATTGTTTAGTTATCATTTATGATGAGGGTTATCATGAATGATAAAACGGGGGAATGATAATATTGGCCAAATTAAAGACATAATAAAACGGAGGATCCCTGCACTTGTCAGAATTGCTTAACCTTTGTCTTTACAGGCTTTGACTGGTATGCAGGATGGTGAGGGGTCCAGGTGTTCTCCCTGTTTCTCTTAAATTGATAACATGTATAGCAGTTTTGCAAATGAATCAGAAATGCATCATTTTGATTGGATCACTGCAAAAGCATTGTAATAGTATAAATAATGTTGTGAGATGGTCATCCTGTTAATTGATGATTGATTGAACTGTTGAGCCTTGGAGAAACCGTTTGAATCTCAGGGTACATGTTTCAATGTTTCTTCTTGTTTGCTTTCTTTCTGGAGCTTTTTTTCAAATACAATGAATTGGCTATTGGGTTGTGGAACTGTCAATTATGTACTGTTATAGTTAATATGTGTGATTGGTTTGTTGGGGTTGCCTCCCCCAAGTGATGTCACGCCCTTAGTTTGGAAGGGTGTAAGAGGGTGTGTAATTCTTTGGGGTGTGTCGGTTAAATGTGACCTGTTTTGTTTGCACGGGATACTGTTGACTTGCGTGGGTGGATCAGCAACTGTCCCTGCAGTTTGTTCTTCAATAAAGTAAGGTTTTGGAACAAGAATTTGACTTAGTGTTTGACTAAACCAAACTAAGGGGGTAAGTCTAGATACCGGAATTTACACATCTAATAGTCTCCATGTTCCACCAGAAACCCATGTTCAATCATGACGTCAGGTGTTGTCTGTATGACTGTGGGCTTCCTCCTGGTGCTCTTGTTTACTCCCACCTCCCACAGAAGCACACCTTAACAATCTACCTTGGCAGGAACTAGCATAATGAGACTGATAGAATTTCCCTGCTGGGAACTGTCGTAAACAAATGGTCCTCTTTTGTGTTATAATAAGTAAGTGATGCTGGCTTCTCAACATATTGGCCGAGTGGCGGTGCCTAACGGCAGCGGCTCAACTGCAGTCTGTCTGTCTTTTTTTTTTTTGTCCATTAGATGTATGTTTTTGGTTCTAATTTTTATTATTTTTTAGCTGTGATATGTGGGGGGAAATCATTTCATCTCTTCCCTGTACTGGGACCCGACTTTTTCCCTGTCGGGTTTCCGGTGTCGTTGGGCCTAACATCGTGAAGCCGGCGGCGGCCTCCAACCGGAACCAACCTGAGGGCTCCAGATGCGGAGCCTATGGACTTGCCATCGCAGAGCTGGCTAACTTCGGAGCAGGGAGAGCTGAGGTGGCTCTCGGCTGCAACCCGAATTTGGTGCTTCGGAGGCTCCAGCCGCAGGCCCGGTGGACAGGAACATCGGGAGCTCGCGGGTCCCTTGTGGGAGGCCGCTTTTTGGAGCTCCCACAACGGTAACTTCTGCAGCCGGAATGGCTGGGTTTAAATGACTTGGAGCGGGGCCTAACATCGCCCCGCACAGCTTAAACGGCCGCGGGACTTACCATTGCCCGCCGGGGGCTTTAACATCATGAGCCCCAGTCACCTCGACGCTACAGTTGGACTGCTGGACCGAGGAAGAAGAACAAAGGGGAGAAATAAGACTTTTGACTTCCTTCACAGTGAGGAGGTGTTGGAGATTCACCATGATGGATGTTTGTGTAAATTGTGTTAAGTGTGTGTCTTGTTTTTTTTTTTGTAATGTCATGACTGTTGGAATGCAATTTTGTTCAAACCTTGTCTGTTTGATTGACAATAAAATATATTCTATTCTATTCTGTTCTATATTGCAGACATGTGCACACATTTCCTTCTATGGTATGTTTAAATCTAACCTGTGCTGGATCAAAGTTTATTATTTTTGTTCGCTGTAAAACAAATAAGATAGATTCAGTTTAATTCCTACTGAGACTGCAATAAGTAACTGTCACTAACCCACGACCTAATAGCAAGTTAATTGATAAATACTATGGGCTATGCTGCAGCAAAACAATGAGTGGCTTACATTGCATTCAGCTAATAATTTTGATTGCAGTGATAAATGAGGATTTCACTGGCATATTTTTGAGTACACAATTAAACTAGTAACACTTGATGGAATTTAATAACACTAGCAGTGCAGATAGTCTACTATCTACTACCAGTAAATGACACACAAAGAAAGTGGAATGCTGGAAAAAAATCCTAACATACTTGTTCTCTTAATTCTGGCATCCAACAGTGTCCTTTCTCTGCACATTGGTATCCACTGTTGGCCTGCATATAAAAATAACAAGTGTAGAAAACACGCAGAAGACAACATCTGTGGGAGAGAAAAATATGACATTTCTGACTATCAGTCAGTCCATCATTAGACGTTAAGAAGGATCATTGACCTGAAATATTAATTTTGTTTCTATGCTTCTCTCTCTACAGATGCTACCTCACCTGCTGAACATTGTAACACATTCTGATGTTATTACTGATTTCCAGTATCAGTAGATTTTTGATTTCCACTCAGTGTTGACCTCATTCTGATCTAGATTACTAATCGTATCTTTCTCTGCCAGGGGAATAGACATTTCAGAAGCAGCAAAAATATTCTGTAAAATGTTTCAGGCAGTCAATAGTAAAATCATAACCTTATAATTATTTATTTACTGGCAGAGTGGAACTGATCCAGATATTACTGGTGATTTTACTTTTCCATGCTTTATTGTCATTTATTTTATTCCTTTACACATTTTATCTGAAGCTTCACAAATTGTTTAAATAATTGCAATCTTCTGTGAAAGAATACAGAGTAAATATAATCTCTGCTGAAATGTTATGTTTCACCTTCTGCATTGGAAATCATTTAATTTTTGCCTCCCATTGATTTTTATACCTTCATGTGCAATATATATTGGTTGATTGGTAAGGTTGATTGTGTTATATTGTTTTTCTTTAATATTTAACATAATCATTTTGAAATATATTGAGGGTTTATCTTAGAGTTCAGCTGAATATTGACTCCTATCATTCAAGTACTTTGCTAGTCAATTTTCTGATAAGGCTTTAGCTGTATAAGTCTTGGAATTGTATTACAGTTCATAAAATCCACAGAGGAGTTTAGTTAATGTGTTACAATCAATTTATAGTATTGGTCATAGTAGTTCATTATTTTACAATTCAGTTAGATTTGCAGACATGTAGTTACATGAGTGAATGTAAGCTGCACATTATTATTGAAAGTTGGTGAGGAAATAGTCTTCAAAATCTTTGAAAGCACAGCCAGGTTTGAAGTAATTCTTTGATCTTTTTTGAGTGCCGGTGCCAGCTCTTTATTTGAATATATTCTCCAATTCCATTTACCCAAACTTTGCCCATGATTAATAAGTGCATTTCTATGACGCCACTAACATTGTAAAACAACATTAAATCTTTATTTGGGCTGTTTTCTTTTAAATAAAATCTGAGCGAGCCAGATAAAGATATCTTAAACAAAGGGATAGGTTTTAATAAACTTCTTCAAGAAAAGTGAGAAATCCAGGGGACATCAGATTGATGGAAATAACTGTAGAGTTGTGTAACATGCTGCTACATGCCAAATAGTGAAGAACCTATCTCTTTATGAAATGCTTGCAGCCCAGTTTACCATAACCAACGGATTGATTTGTCCAAAAACAATGTTTAAATCCCCAGCAGCAACTTCAGTCGAGATAATATTCCATGCCATTGTCAGAGTGAGAAATCACAAGAATATCCATATCACCTGCGTTAGGGCAAATGCTAATGGCAGTACAATAGACCATTTTCAATTGCATTTTGACATTTGCAGCAGCCTGGTCTCGAAACAACAATGCCTACAGAAGGTTTCAGCAAGAAAATCAATCAACATCTCAAGAATCCTGAAAGCTCCTTCGCAGTCAATGCTTCATAGACGTTGCCAACAGGAGCTGCAGACTCCGCAGTGCAAGATTCTCCTGAGGTCCACTTTATTAACCATGAAAAATGCTTTGGATTGACTGCTAGAAATTGCAAGGACTGATTTGATGATAACAGCCAGAGAACTCAGGAGCTGTAAAACTATAAGTACAAAGTCTTTTTAGAATGAAACTCAGTTGCACTCAAGGAAACAGATCTACAGAAACTTGAAAGTTAAGGTCCAAAATAAATAAATGACCACAGGAAGAGAACAGATGGTAGCTGGAAAGAACACAGAAAATCACATTGACTATGATGTATGGTATTCTGACATTTGTTAAAAACATTTAATGGCCAAACACCTTCGCAAGTGCACTGCTATGGAGGAGAACTCACCAAGAACAGTGACCATTGGATCATTTTTAACAACTCTTTTATTGAAACTCCCTTTGACTCCGTCCCAGAATACATAACATACATACTACCTCAGGCTGACAAGAAGTTGAAAGGCTCATATATTAGTTTGGAAACAAGACCTTGGGAACAGACAACATCCTGGCTTGGCAGAGATGAACTTGTGGGGAGAGACATTAGCTTTGATGCTGTGGAATCGGTATGGGTAGAACTGTGAAATAGCCAAGGGCAGAAAATGCTTTTTGGAGTTGTATACAGACCACCAAACAGCAGTAGGGAGGTTGGGGATAGCATCAAGCAGAAAATTAGAGATGCATGTAAAAGGTACTGCAGTTATCATGGGTGACTTTAATCTACATATAGATTGGGCCAACCAAATTGGTAGCAGCGTTGTGGAGGAGGATTTCCTGGAATGTATACGGGCTGGCTATTTAAACCAATGTATAGAAATGCTGACTAGAGGGCAAGCCATCCTAGACTGGTTATTGTATAATGAGGAATGATTAGTTAGCGATCATGTTCTGCAAAGCCCTTTGGGCAACAGCGACTATAATATGGTGGAATTCTGCATTAGGATGGATAGTGACACGGTTAATTCAGAGACTAGTGTCCTGAACTTTAAGAAAGGAGACTTTGAAGGTATAAGACAGGATTTGGCTAGGATAGACTGGCAAATTATACTTAAAGGGTTGACGGTGGAGATGCAATGTCAAAGATTTAAAGACCGTACGGATGAAATCCAAAAATTGTTCATCCATGCCGGGCGAAAAAATAAAGCATGGAAGACAGCTCAACTTTGGCAATGAGGCAAAGCAAGGATATTTTTAAAACCAAGGAAGAGGCATATAAATTGGACAGCTGAATCAGCAAACCGGAGGACTGGGAGAAATGTTGAACTCAACAGGAGGACAAAGGGATTAATTAAGAGGGGGGGGGGGGGGGGGGGGGGGGGGGGGGGGAAGGAGCTTGAAAGAAAACTTGTGGGGGAATATATAAAAACTGACTGTAAAAGCTTCTTTAGATATGTAAAAAGGAAAAGATTAGTGAAGACGAATGTAGGTCCCTTTCAATCAGAGACAGGTGAATTTATAATAGGAAACAATGCAATGGCAGAACAGTTAAACAATTACTTTGGTTCTGTCTTCACTAAGGAAGACACAAACAATCTCCCAGAAATAATAGGGAACCGAGAATCTAGTGGGAGAGAGGAACTGAAGGCAATCCACATTAGTCAGGAAATGGTGTTAGGTAAACTGGGACTGAAGACCGATAAATCCCCATGGCCTGATGGTCTGCATCCCAGAGTACTCAAGAAGGTGGTCCTAGAAATTGTGGATGCAATGTCAAAGTGATCATTTTTTTGTGGACTGGACGATAGCCAATGTAACTCCACTTTTTAAGAAAGGAAGGAGAGAGAAAACAGTGGATTATAGAACAATTAGAATTACATCGGTAGTGGGGAACATACTTAAGTCGATTATTAAAGATATAGCAGCGCATTCGAAAAGCAGTGACAGGATCGGTCAAAGTCAGCATGGATTTATGAAGGTGAAATCATGCTTGACCAATCTTCTGGAATTTTTTGCGGATTTAACAATTAGAATGGATAAGGGGGAGCAAGTGGATGTGGTGTATCTGGACTTTCAAAAAGCATTTGACAATGTCCCACACAAGAGATTAGTGTGCAAAATTAAAGCACATGGTATTGGGGGTAGGGTATTGACATGGATAGAGAACTGGTTGGCAGACAGGAAGCAAAGAATAGGAATTAACGGGTCCTTTTCAGAATGGCAGGCAGTGACTAGTGGGGGGCCGCAAGGCTCGGTGCTGGGACTCCAATTGTTTACAATATATATTAACGATTTAGATGTGACATCTCCAAGTTTGCGGATGATACAAAGCTGGGTGGCTGTGTGAGCTGCAAGGAGGATTCTATGAGGCTGCAGGGTGACTTGGATAGGTTGGGTGAATGCGCAGATGCATGGCAGATGCAGTATAATAGTAAGATTAAACGAGAACTTACCAGTTTGAAGTTTGATCTGTATTTTATGAGGAGGAACGTTGAGGGAATACATGAAGAAGCCCGCCCACAGCGCATGCGTGTCATCCTTCAAAGCAGTGGTGTGAGGTCACAGATACCCAATATTGACCTAAAATAGCAAGATTATTAAAGAGATACCAGCTTAAGATATGACCCTATGAGGGTGGGAGCGGAGGGCATGTATTCCCTCAACGTTCCTCCTCATAAAATACAGATCAAACTTCAAACTGGTAAGTTCTCGTTTAATCTTACTATTTTACTTCGGAGTCACGTGAGGGACTCCATGAAGATTTCAAAGCTCTGTGACCTCACGCCCTGGAAAAACCCGAGTCCATGCTTCACAACTGCCTTGGTAGTTTGGGAGAAATTGTTAATGATTTTTAAAACCAGAGAAACATTGATACCAATTGTTTAACGTAACAATAAATAATATTTATTAATTCAAATCATAAACCCTTATTCATCAGGGATAAATTATAATACGGAACTTAAACGTTTCCCCGAAAACGTTTCTATACCACTAAGTGGTTTATTATAGAATTTTTGAAATGTCCTCTCCGACGACCATCCTGCAGTCCTGAGGATTTGGTCCATGGAGACCTCAAGGCGTTTTGCTGCGGATGTAGCTGCCGCCCTGGTGGAGTGAGATTTAAATATATTAGTGTCCACTCCTGCCTTCCTTAAACCATATTTAATCCACCGTGAAATAGTCTGAGTAGACACCCTTTGGTATGGTTTCCTATAGCTGATTAACAGCCCCATTTCTTTGCCTCTAACGGCCTTAGTCCGTTCAATATACAACAAAATATGTTTCATAATACAGAGACGTTCGTCCTCCGGGTAAGCCAGAAATTCAACGACCTGTCCTGCTGATCCTGGTCTGTTTTGTTTAATTAAATCCTGTATTACAAAGACCAAACGTCCTGCCGCCATAGAGAAGCTATCCAGTCTCAACTTTTGCAGTGACTGGACCCTCTGTGCTGTGACCAACGCCATCAGCATAACCATTTTTCTAGTTAACGTGTCCAGAGTCAATGCTGTGGCCGGCGACCAAGTTCTTAGCATGTTGAGGACCACGCTTGCATCCCAGATCTGGGTATATCTTGGTTTTGGTGGTCTGGTGTTAAAAATTCCTCTTAACAATTTAATTACCAGCAGATGAGACCCCACTGAAAGACTATCTGTTCCTTGCCACAAAAAGGTTGATAAAGCACTTCTCGCACTATTAACAGTGCTGTAACTAAGTCCTTCGTAGTGCAGACTGGTGAGGAACTCTAGCACTGCCGGCACATTCTTATCTCTGTGGTCCAGATGATTATAATGACAGTAATTAATCCATTTCCTAATGTGACTTAAATATTGCTTTTGTGTTGACCTTCTTTGCGCTGCTGTGATCATATCCACAGTTCTACTGGATAGCCCCATGTCTCGTAGAGGTTCCTTCAAAGTCTACAAGCCAACAAAGCAATATTTTTATAACATGGATGGCTATCGTGAGTTACCGGATGCACCAGCAACTTAGTACTATGTTTAAAGTGCATACATGGTTCTAAAACCATATCCTGTATCACCGAGAACCATGGTTGTGTAGGCCAATCAGGTACTATGAGAATCCCAGATGCCGAATCCTGTTGAATTTTCCTTAGTACCCGATTGATGAGGCAGAAAGGAGGAAATGCATATATGAACCATTTCCCCCAGTGCAGTGAAAATGCATCTGTAGCTTCTGCCCCAGGATCTGGTTCCCATGATACATACCTTGGTAACTGGTGATTTAACCTGGATGCAAAAAGATCAATATCCGGTCTTCCATACTTTTCTATGATTTCCCCGAAGACCTTTCTATTCAACATCCATTCTGTATTTTCATTAAATTTTCGTGACCTGGCGTCCGCCACTGAATTTAGTATCCCTGGTAGATACGTAGCCGATAACCAAATATCCCTTTGGATACACCATTGCCAAATTAAATTAGCCAATTTATCACAAGATATTGATATATTTCCACCCATATGATTTATATATGCCACCACCGTGGTATTGTCTATCTGCAATCTAACATGCTGCTGATTCATACCTGAGCAAAAAGACTTAAGCCCATGAAATGCACTTAGCATTTCTAAATAATTTATACCCCTGGTATTGAGTAGGTTAGCTTCTTGAATATTCCATCTCCCTCCACAGCTCGAGATGGTATCCGTTGCACCCCAACCAATTGCACTGGCATCTGTTTGTAATACCACAGACGGGTTGTCAATAACTATTGGGTTGGAGCCATACTTAACATTGTGTTCCCACCATTGTAATTCTTTTATAGCTTCAATTGTTAGCTCCATTGGCCTATCAAAATGGCCTCTATTAATTTTGAGTCCTCTTATTTTGTCTCTCTGTAAATTTTGGTAATGTAATGGTCCAAATTGTATGGCAGGAAATGTAGCCACAATTTTCCCAATCATTCTGGCTATCCGTCTAATGGATGGCTTAACGGTATTAATAAGCTCTGTGCAATCCTTTTGTATTTCTGTGGCTTTCCCTAGTGGTAAAGTCACTAACATATCAATTGAGTTAATGGTGAACCCCAGGTAATCCATATTAGTTGATGGTGTTAACTTAGACTTAATTGGATGGATAATGAACCCCAGGTGTTCAAACAATTGCTTAGTGGCCACCACTGCCTGACATGCCAATTCATAAGTTTTCCCCACTATAAGAATATCATCCAAATATGCCATTACTCTATGATTTTGTTGTCGCAGTAATGCCAAAGCTGGTTTTAGAATTTTTGTAAATAACCTGGGCGCTGATGTAAGCCCATTTGGCAAAGCCTTATACTGCCAAAGCTGTCCCATCCAATTAAACTTCAAAAACCTCCTGTGTCTATTTCTAATGGGTATTGTATAGTAAGCATCCTTAAGATCAATACTTGCCATAAAATAGCCTTTAGACACTAAGTCTATAGCAGTGTTAAACGTATCCATTTTAAAATGAACATATTGCACAAATTTATTAAGTGTTGACAAATCAATAATAACACGACAACCCCCATCTTTCTTATTCCTAATAAATATGTTAGAGACAAACTCCTGTTTTTCAGGTTTGGTTTGTTCAATTACCCCTTGATTGAATAATCTTTTTATTTCTATGTGAGCTTTTGCTTGTTCTAATTTAGTAAGTATATATTTTCTGTCCGGTGTATGTTGTACTGGAGGGTTATGTTTGTGTAAGAACTCTATCAGATATCCCTTAATACTGCTAAGGATATATCTGTCCATAGTTATATTGCACCATGCTTCCAAATGAAGTTGCAATGCCCCTCCAACCTCCGTGCTCCCTACAACTTTTGGAGCCGCAGATTCACCTACCTCCATGGTTATCGGTGATAATTTAGTTATTTCCTTATTTTTGTTCGTGGATGTGGAGGCCCTTGAAGTTGAGGTTGCGATGGCTGCTGATGTACTGGCTTCCGCATTTTCCACAGCGGACGTCCCGGGCCAAACCCTAAAAAAGGACGCTGCTGCTGCTGGGGGCTCCTCTCTCGCCAATTCCTGGTGGTATTATAGAGCCCACCCTTTCTTGGACGCCCATAGGGTTGATACCTCTTTCCTAGATACCCTTTGGCTGCCCTTATCAGCCCCAAAGTCCTAGCCTCCTCATCCAACTCTTTGACCTGCTTAGACAAGTCTCCTCCAAATAGTAGGGTTTGGGGTTTTATATCCCTTTGCTTGCACAAAACAGCAAATTTAGGGTCTAGAACTGGCTGAATAGCTCCCTTTCTTAAATTGTTTAATTCAAATTGTACATTACACAATAATGCTAATGCATCCTTTTGATCACTGTTCATCTCCACTTTCTCAAACGAACGGGCCAAAGCTGTAATCCCCGCTGTGAGACTTTTGAGGGCATTTTGGACCTTAAGATCCTGATTCCTAATACCCCCCCCCACATGCTTCCAAATACACTTATTAACACTGGCTACATGCAGCGCAGTACAATTCCCTGGTGGTAAGTGCCTTGCCAATACTTCAGCCATCGTATTAGCCTGCAACTGGTGTGTGGACATGTACTCGATACTTGCAGCCATCCTGTCCTCGAGGTTCTTGCCGATCTGCTCCTGCTGGAAGTACTGTCCCACCGTGTCCAGTAAGTTGTGTTCCTTCCCTTCAATGGGAGAAGACGGTTCCACCTCTTGCTCAGACTCTGAGCTCGTCAGACATTCGATATCCTCCTCAGAGGAGTCTGATATATCTTGCAGCCCTTTAAGGGAACCTGCTGTGGGGCTTACATTATGCCCACTGTGGCTATCCTCCCTCTCACGGAGCCTGCCACTATGGATAATTTCATCCAGCAGCCGCTCCAGCCGACTTTCGCGCTCTCGGGCGCTAGTCGATCGCGGGTGCTTATCGGGCCGCTCCAACCGACTTCCGTGCACTCGGGCACTAGTCGCTCACGGTTCCCGCAGCTGGTCCCCATGCCTCCCTGCACTGGTCGCTCCCGGCCGCTCCATATTATCCTGCCGCCCTTCCCGGCCACGGTACTCACGAGCACCTGTCGCCGGCGGCTGGATATCCATCCATTGGTAGCGGCTTTCCAGCTGCGTAAGGCTGGCCACTCCTGGCTGCTCCATATCCCGCAGCTGCTCGTCAGTTCTCCTGAACTGGTAAGAACTGTCTCCACCACCAGAATTAAGGTGATGGGACTTTTGTGTTGCCTTTCCGCCCGGCCGAGAAATCGATTTTGCCGGCGCGGGGCTCAAGTCGGGCACAGCTGGTTCCTCCATAGGTAACACCTGTGGCATCGGCTGCTGCTGCTGCAGGTCCCCGGCTCCTTCCCGACTCATTTGCTGCTCCTTTCTCACCGACTTCCTGCGAGGTGCTCTGTCCATTCCTACAACGAGTTAGAAATGCAGAGTCACTTACCTGCCGTTCGTCGGCTTTTTATTCTCCCATTCACGGGGACGTCCTCCCCAGGTGCGACTCGTCCATGCGTTGTTTGCGATATGACACGCATGCGCTGTGGGCGGGCTTCTTCATGGAGTCCCTCACGTGACTCCGAAGTAAAATGTGGATAAATGTGAGGTTATCCATTTTGGTGGCAAGAACACAAAGGCAGGTTATTATCTGAATGGTGTCAGATTAGGACAATGCAAGGTGCAATGTGACCTGGGTGTCCTTGTACGTCAGCAACTGAAAGTAAGCATGCAGGTACAGCAGGTAGTGATGAAAGCTAATGGAATGCCGGCCTTCATTGCGAGAGGATTCGAGTTTAGGAGCAAGGAGGTCCTACTGCAGTTGTACAGGGCACTGGTGAAACAACACGTAAGTATTGTGTGCAATGTTGGTCTCCTAATTTGAGGGAAGACCTAATTGCTACTGAGGGAGTGCAGCTTAGTTTCACCAGGTTAATTCCCGGGATGGCAGGATTAACATAAGATGAAAGAATGTGTCGACTGGGCTTGTATTCACTGCAATTTGGAAGGATGAGAGGTGATCTTATTGAAACATATAAAATTCTTAAAGGATTGGACAGGCTGGATGCAGGAAAAATGTTCCCAATGTTGGGGAAGTCCAGAACCAGAGGTCTCAGTTTAAGTATAAGGGGTAGGCCATTTAGGACTGAGATGAGGAAAACATCTTCACCCGGAGAGTTGTGAATCTGTGGAATTCTCTGCCACAGAAGGCAGTGGAGGCCAATTTCAAGAAAGAGATTTAGCTCTCAGGGCTAAATGAATCAAGGGATATGGGGAAAAAGCAGGGGTACTGATTTTAGATGATCAACCATGATCATATTGAATGGCGTTGCTGGCCCTAAGGGCCACATGGCCTATTTTTCTATGTCTCAATGAAATATTGCAGACAACTTTAATTGTGGTCTGGTCAGAAGTATTTCCATGTTGTCAGCCATAAGGTAAGTTGCCAAGAGAGACCTCCAGAGCTGCCTCCTCCAGAAGATACAGAAGTATTCCCTGAGTAACAATGCAGTCCATCCTTTATAAGTGCAACAAACATGATATTAATGGTGTGACATCTCCAAGAAAAATGCAGACAGTTGAAACAATCATTACACATGACCTTATCAACCTCAGAAACACTTCAATTCTGTCAATCGGGTGGCACGGTGGTGCAGCGGTAGAGTTGCTGCCTTAAAATGCTTGCAGCGCTAGAGACCCAGGTTTGATCACGACTATGGGTGCTGTCTATATGTAGATTGTACGTTCTCTCTGTGACTGCGTGGGTTTCTCCAAGATCTTCGGTTTCCACCCACACTCCAAAGATATAGAGGTTTGTAGGTTAATTGGATTGGTATGTGTAAATTGTCCCCAGTGTGTGTAGGATAGTGTTAATGTGCAAGGATCGCTTGTTGGTGTAGACTCGGTGGGCTGAAAGGCCTGTTACCACGCAGTATCTCTAAACTAATTATGAAGGGACAATGGAAAAAGTGATTCAAATATAGCTGTCCTCAGCAAATGGATTTGATTCTCCATATGCTACAAAATGGCATTCAAGCTCAGACGCAAATGAATTGGTTACCTATGGATCCAATCTCAACGCAGGAATTGGTCAAGTAAGATTGTGTCATTTCCCCGATCTTCCTCTCACGCTTCCTCACTGCAAAATAGTGCCTCACCAACATCTTCCTACTTCCTACTACAGGCAGTGAAGAAAGCGAATGGCATGTGGGCCTTCATAAGAAGAGGAATTGAGTAAAGGAGAAAATAGGTCCTTCTGCAGTTGTACAGGCCCCCCGTGAGACCACACCTGGAGTATTGTTTGCAGTTTTGGTCTCCAAATTTGAGGAAGAACATTCTTGCTATTGAGGGTTCACAAGGTTAATTCCTGGGATGGCGGGACATAGAAACATAGAAACATAGAAATTAGGTGCAGGAGTAGGCCATTTGGCCTTCGAGCCTGCACCGCCATTCAATATGATCATGGCTGATCATCCAACTCAGTATCCCGTACCTGCCTTCTCTCCATACCCCCTGATCCCTTTAGCCACAAGGGCCACATCTAACTCCCTCTTAAATATAGCCAATGAACTGGCCTCAACTACCCTCTGTGGCAGAGAGTTCCAGAGATTCACCACTCTCTGTGTGAAAAAAGTTCTCCTCATCTCGGTTTTAAAGGATTTCCCCCTTATCCTTAAGCTGTGACCCCTTGTCCTGGACTTCCCCAACATCGGGAACAATCTTCCTGCATCTAGCCTGTCCAACCCCTTAAGAATGTTGTAAGTTTCTATAAGATCCCCTCTCAATCTCCTAAATTCTAGAGAGTATAAACCAAGTCTATCCAGTCTTTCTTCATAAGACAGTCCTGACATCCCAGGAATCAGTCTGGTGAACCTTCTCTGCACTCCCTCTATGGCAATAATGTCCTTCCTCAGATTTGGAGACCAAAACTGCACGCAATACTCCAGGTGTGGTCTCACCAAGACCCTGTACAACTGCAGTAGAACCTTCCTGCTCCTATACTCAAATCCTCTTGCTATGAAAGCCAACATACCATTCGTTGTCTTTACTGCCTGCTGCACCTGCATGCCTACCTTCAATGACTGGTGTACCATGACACCCAGGTCTCGCTGCATCTCCCCCTTTCCCAATCGGCCACCATTTAGATAATAGTCTGCTTTCCCGTTTTTGCCACCAAAATGGATAACCTCACATTTATTGCACACTGCACACTGCACATTATACTGTTAGTATACTCTGGATTTTAGAAGGATGAGAGGGAATCTTAATTAAACATATAAGATTATTAAGGTTTTGGACATGCTAGAGGCAGGAAACATGTTCCCCATGTTGGGAGTGTCCAGAACCAGGGGCCACAGTTTAAGAATAAAGGGTAATCCATTTAGAACTGAGATGAGGAAACACTTTTTCACACAGAGAGTGAGTCAGTGGAATTCTCTGCCTCAGAGGGCGGTGGAGGCCAGTTCTTTGGATACTATCAAGAGAGAGCTAGATAGGGCTCTTAAAGGTGGCGGAGTCAAGGGATATGGGGAGAAAGCAGGAACGGGGTACTGATTGTGGATGATCAGCCATGATCACATTAAATGGCGGTGCTGGCTCGAAGGGCCGAATGGCCTACTCCCGCACCAATTTTTTATTGTCTATTGTCTATTGAATGCAACAGATCTAAATAATGAATGGGAAACTTTTTAGCCTTCATTCAGTCCATTCCAGAACCAAGTTCATTCTGTCCTCAGACAATGAGCTGCAGCTTGCACATAAAACTTGTGTCTATGCATACTTGGAGACCATTATTAATTTGTTCCCTGCAGCACAAGAGAAAATGCATTTGATACTAAATATAGGTAAAGGGCCTGTCCCACTTAGGTTATTTTTTCTACCTACTCCAACCTATGTCTTCTGTTATCTTCAGTTGTCGCCGACAGGTTTGTAGCTTGCCGTAGCTTATCGCGGGAGAACGTAGGTTGACTTCAGTTGTCATAGGTTGTCACCTGTGTGGTCATAGGTTGTCGTAGGTTTGTTCATAGATGGACGTCCTAATGGGTCGCTGGTTGTCGTTAACTTGCCGCAGCTTGACATCAACTAGGTGGTAGGTTGTTGTAGCTTGTCGTTGGGGGGTTCAGTAGCAGGCTTATAGTAATGATATACTAATAGGCTAAAGAGTTTCCCATTCTTATACTAATCCTGCTGTCACTGCACAATGCCACCCAATGATCCTCTTCTTGTGTACGGCGTGTTCAGCCTAAAGTTGTAGGACATCTTGTTCTATTTGATCTTATTTGATTGTGCACGGCAGGTTGATTGTATTCGTTGAAACATGGCGGACATATGAAGGTTGCAATCTCCCACCCTCTCCCAGTGATAAAACCCTGTGAAGCAAATATCACTTTCTGTTTCCTGCTGATTTTCTCTCAGTAAAGGAATTCATCAATAATGAAATTCACCAGCAATATCTTTGAAAGAAAAATTGGTGTTCAACGATTAAGACTTTATCGTGACACAAAGGTCATGTCCAATTGAGAATAGTTACCCTGACTCTCTGACAAATTATTGAATCTTGGACTACCTCTATTAGGCAACTCAAAACACAATAAATACCCCTATACTGGCCTACACAGAATGTTCCCAATCCAATATGCTCACCTAGGCTAATATCTCTGCCATCGAGGCTCTAAACATCCTTAGCCAGCTCCAATTGGTGGAATAGATATCTGACACCATTCTCCCATAACAGGTATTCTGTTCTGAATTTAATCACATCATTACTGGAACAAAGGATGTTCTCAAATCCTCTTTGAGAAATGGGATGGTGACATCCTTGTCAACTCATGGGAATGGCGTCTGTCCAAAATGGATGAGGGACATCCAGAGTGGGTTAAGGTCTTTTCAATGGCTGCAAATGGTAATGAAGCTAAAATAGCAGAAATAATTCACTACATAATCCACTCAACTACCCAACCAAGCATCTCTTACCTCAGCTGCACCAGCATGTACCACACTCCCCTGATTAGCAACTTCAAGGATATGGTGAGAACAAGTCATTCTCTTCCCAAAAAGGGCTACCTAAACAGAACATATCAAAGTCAGGAACAGGCAATAAAGTAAAGATCTTGGAGTGGTGTGGCACTTGCTGAATAATATTGTGATGTGCATTCATTCTTCTTCCAGTATGTTGGTCGACCAATGTGAGCAAACAAATATCAGATAAAGGGCCTGACTTACGCAATTTTTTTCGACGACTCCCAGCACCCGTATTAGTCGCAGCAGGTTGCCGAAAATGTTCAAAATGTTGAAAATCCAGTGGTGACCAGAAAAAGGTGTGACTCTTTGGGTGACTACTCACGACCATACAGGCATAACCCTGCGACATGTCGCCTATATGGCCGTGAGTAGTTGCCCAAAGAGTCAAACCTTTTTCTGTTCGCCACTGGATTTTCAACATTTTGAAAATTTTCACCAACCTGCTGCGACTATGACGGGTGCCGGCAGAAGTTGATTATGCTTTGGAAGTTTTCTTTACATAGGTCTCCCTCATTTAATATTGATGGATGATAAATTGAAAGAAATGTGCACTTTAACAGCTGCTGACTCATATTCAACAATGTATTATTAAATCAAAATATCTCAATTAAAGTTTTTTTTTATTAATTATTGAAGAAATCGCGATTGATTTGCTGAGATTGCAATGTTTTATTTAGGGGATTTGACCAATACAAATCATATTATCATTTGGGATCTTTCAACCACAGGAGGCTAAATGGATACTAAGAAATAAGAACATTTTAATTGGAACTTGCTTTGATTAAAAAAATGTGAAGACTTTAGGAACTCGATTTATAGGAATAATTCAGCCGAGAACCATCAACTATCCTTCCAGGAGTTATGATAATTATTCCAATTTTCATGCAATACCTGGAGATTAACATTTTTAATAAAAGTCAGTAATTAGGTACAATAAAACAAGATTCATAAGTAATATTCCTTTGTTTATCACTGCAAAGTGATAATTCAAAACGGGTTAATATGTTAAGAAGGTGATTATAAAATATTATTGAAAACAGCTGCTTTCACTCCCAGCATCACCACGTAAAATAATTTGATTTTTATGTTCAACGTAACATCATTTTTTTCTGTGTGGTTGCAGTTTTCAATTCTAACACACTTTCCCTCAGTACAGACTCCTAATCCAGGAACAAGCATACAGCTTGTTTACACAGAGGGTGATTAGTGCTGGCGCTGGTAATTGAGGCAGATACAACAGTTGTATTTGAGAGATTTTTGTACAAGGCATTGGTGAGACCAAATCTGGAGTATGGTGTACAATTTTGGTCGCCCAATTATAGGAAGGATGTCAACAAAATAGAGAGAGTACAGAGGAGATGTATTAGAATGTTGCCTGGGTTGCCTGGGACAGAAGTTTAGGGGTAATATGAGGGGGAACTTCTTTACTCAGAGAGTGGTAGCGGTGTGGAATGAGCTTCCAGTGGAAGTGGTGGAGGCAGGTTCATTGGTATAATTTAAAAATAAATTGGATAGGCATATGGATGAGAAGGGAATGGAGGGTTATGGTATGAGTGCAGGCAGGTGGGACTAAGGGGAAAAAAGTTGTTCGGCACGGACTGGTAGGGCCGAGATGGCCTGTTTCCGTGCTGTAATTCTTATATGGTTATATGGTTATATGGTTAACGTGTTTTATGTCTTTGAACATGTTATCCATTCCCAAATAATCTTTCACTCTCTGCTGAAAGTCCAGGAATATTATGTTTCCTCTTTATTTTTAGGCAGTCTCTCGGGGTCAAAGTTAGCTTGCTTCCCACTATAGCTGTCTGGTTTCTGAATGACAAATAAGTCCTATGGGGGATATAGGCCATAGACAGAGCAGGCAAAGCTTGGCTGAGGGAGTAGTTGATTGATTTTTTACATAATCCTTCTGTTGTTTGAGCTTAAACTCCATGTAGTCCTGTTATCGAGACTCAGTGTCTTCCCACATACTTTCTGCACTTGAGTGGCCTTGGGCCAATGATTCCCTTAAGTTGATGATAATGTTACAAATTTTCAAGGAGTTTCTGGGGTCATGTTTGAAGCATTTTCTCTGTCCTTCTGAAAATCATTTTCCTTGTGGGAGTTCAATGCTTGCTTTGGAGGTGTGATGTCAAGCATGGAGACAATGCGACCTGCCCATAAGAGCTAGTTGTGCATGATCAGAGTTCCAGTGTTGGAGCACCTCATATTTCGCTTGGGTAGCTTTCACTCCAGCAGTATGAATATTGACTTTTCTAACCTCAAGTAACCCTTGCTTTCTCTCTCTCTCTCTCCATCCTTACACCTTCCAAGTACACCGACCAGTCAGACTGCCCCCCTGATTAAATGTTATCTCTGTATGCTTCTGTCACCTTCTCCTAGCTAATAATGATCTGTTCTACATTTTTCCTCGAACATCATCTCCTTTGATGTTTTCACACACCCGTCTTTATCTCTATGTCTCCCTCTCCTTTGACTCTCAGTCTAAAGAAGGGTCTCAACCTGAAACGTCAACTATTCCTTCTATCCAGAGCTGCTGCCTCTTCTTCGGGAGAAGAATGGAGAGCAGGGATGAGACAAGACTTTGTCTTCCATCACAGTGAGGAGGGGATTCACTGTGATGGATGTTTGTCGGTCAGTCTGAAGAAGGGTTTCGGCCCAAAACGTCGTCTATTTCCTTCGCTCCATAGATGCTGCTGCACCCGCTGAGTTTCTCCAGCATTTTTGTGTACCTTCGATCTTCCAGCATCTGCAGTTCCTTCTTGAACGCCTGTCCTACTGGGTTACTACAGTATTTTGTGTCTATCTCCAGTGTTGGGGATGTTGGCCTGATACTGATTTGCCAATCATGCCAGTACATTTGGAGGAATTTATGGAGGCAGAACAGCTATTACTTCACACATGATTTGAACTGCACACTGCAGTCCAGAAGAAAGTCACTGAAGAAGCGCAGTCCTCCAGGTGCATAATGTAATAGTGGGATGGCGACTCGACCGACGTTGCAGCGGCCTCTGCAGTCCGTCTGTCTTTTCTTATTTTATTTTCCTGTTGAGTGTATAGTTTGTGGTGGGCTTTTGACTGTGTATGTGTGGGGGCGGGGGAGACTTTTAGATCTCTTCCCTGTACGGGACCCGACCTTTTCACTGTCGGGTCTCCGTTGTCGTTGGGGCCCAACATCGTGGAGCGGCCTCCAACCGGAACGACAGCTCAAGTCACGGAGCCTGCGGAGCTGCGGACCTACCATCGTGGAGCTGGCCAGCTTCGGAGCATGGAGAGCTGCGGTGGCGCGCTGCTGCAACCCGACTCCAATAGATGGTGACACCGGGAGCTCACGGGTCCCCGGTGGGAGACTGCTTTGCGAGGCACCGGCAACGGCGACTTCTCTCACTTGAATTGTGGGGTTGAGGGTGACCTGGAGCGGGGCTTTACATTGCTCGGCGCGGCTTTAAATGGCCGCGGACTTGCTAGCGCCCGCCAGGGGCTTTGACTTTTACTTTGGGAGAAGAATGGAGAGCAGGGAAGAGACAAGACTTTGCCTTCCACCACAGTGAGGAGGAGATTCACTGCGATGGATGTTTGTGTAAATTGTGTTGGTGTGTGTCTTGGTTCTTTTCTTGTATGACTGCAGAAACCAAATTTCGTTTGAACTTCATGGGAGGTTGAAATGACAAATAAACTATTGTATTGTATTGTAATGTAAAACCTCTCATGTGCTTCAGTTAAGGAACCATTAATGACTTGGGCTTGGCTTGTAAGTGTGTAGTACTATCAGTCAATGACTGGCTGGAGCAGTACTGAAGCAGAAGTGATGACAATTAAATATAGAATGTGTAGATTGGTTATTGCATGTTAGCCAATCAGAATGCTTAATAATTATAATTCTGCCTAATTATAACATTCACACTGTAAGAACTTGGCCACTGCCTGGCAGTAGCCATAGCAGTGTGAATGTGTAATGACCTGCTTACAAGATCATGACCTGAACAATAAAGATGCTTGCGTTTCAACCTGTGTGAGTTCGAGTTCTTTACAGAATGGTCCTGATCTGAAACATCACCCATCCATTTTCTTCAGATATGCTGCATGCCCAATGAGTTACTCTAGCAATTTGTGTATTTTGATGAAGATTAGACACACTCATATATCATGTAGTTCAAGGCCACTCCAGCAGAGAAATTGTTGGAGATGTATGATAGTGAAGAAGATTGAGAAGAGGGCTATTGCGATGCCACATTGCACTGGGTCTTTTTTAAACTTTTTTAGACTTTTAGAGATACACAATGAGAAACAGGACCTTCAGCCCACTGAGTCCATGCTGACCAACGATCCCATACACTAGCACTATCCTACACATGAGGGAAAATTTACAATTTTACCAAAGCTAATTAACTTATAAACCTGTACGGCTTTATTGTGTTGAATGAAACCAGGAGCACCCGGAGAAAACCCATGTGGTTACAAGAAAAATGTTCAAACTCCATACAAACAGGACCTATAGTCAGAAACGATCCAGGTCTCTGGTGATGTACGACAGCAGCTCTACTTCTGCAACACTGTGCTGCCCCTAATTATGGATTCATTGTGACGGTGAAGCCTGTGTGTCACCATGGAGCAGCCAGTGAATGGTCACAAATGTCTATGGCAGTCAAACATGAGAAGGATCCCCCACAATCCCCTTATCAAAGGCTTTTGTGCAGTTAAAAAAAGGCTGTATACTGCCGTTGATGTACTTCCTACATTGTATCTAGTAGTTGTTTTGTATAGAAGATCAGGTACATTGTTGATAAACAGGACCAACATTGTGACTGGGAAGTTTCAATCAGCCACTGACAGGAGGCTATTGCAGCTATTTCCAGGCTGATTTAGCACGTTGGCTTACTAATATATTAGAGGCAGAAGGAATATTCCATAACATTATGGAAATGGCTTGTGTTCATGAACACTCCTTGGCTTCATAATAATTATAGTGTTTGGGATTAAAACAAGCCATGGCCATTATAAAGCTACAGCCAGGAGAAAGTTAACAATAATTAGTAAGGCCCATCCCATTGAGAGTGCTTAAAAGGTAAAAAGAAAACAGACAAATAGAGGCTAAAAAGAAAAATCAGTTGTGTGAAACTCAAGTAAGATTCAAGAGAGGCTCATTGTAAAGTAAAACATGCTAATACCCTGAAATTACACTTTGCGGTACTCATGTGAGAGCTTAACGTGTTGGTGCATAATTATGCTCTTCATTATGTTAACACAACAATTAGTCCACTTAGGTTGATGCCACTTGTAAAGTAGTAGGGAGTAGAAATTCAAATGTGCACAATAGGTGCCCTTTGTTAATAACTGATTGTATAGTCTCATGTCCTCAAATTCAAAACAGCCTGTTATATAGAAAGAGCAAAACAAAGCTGTAATTATTCTTGATATTTATATTGCCATTGGAATTTGTGCTTAAGGCTCAAGGACAAAGGACAGTCAATACAATCACATCTATCAACATTTTTGACATATCCATATCTTCAGTTTTGACTCATGAATCTTGCTGATTTTGACCACATCATGTCTATAACCATATTTCACAAGATGTTCTTGCCTTATTGTCAAACCTAACTCCCCACCAAGATGCGTGGACATTCCAAGTTGCGTAAACATCTTCATAATATGGCCCTTGATAGTTTTGAGAGCATCACTGATAGAGTTCTCCCAGATGATTATCTCACTTTTGCTTTATAATCTTTATAGATTCATAACCAGGAACACAGGAAGGTGAGAAATAGAACCAAGAGTAGAACTTACAGCCTCTCAGGCCCATGCCGTAATTCAATCACCCATGTAGTGGCACAGTGGGTGCAGTGGTAGAGTCTCTGCCCTACAGCGCCAGAGACCTGGTTTCAATCCTGACTAAGAGGGCTGTTTGTACGGTGTTTGTACATTCTCCCAGTGCCCACATGGATTTACTCCAGGTGCTCAAGTTTCCTCCAACATACAAAAGACATTCAGGTTTGTAGGTTAATTTGCTTTGGTAATATTGTAAATTGTATACAGTGTGTAGGGTAGTGCTAGTGTATGGGGTGATCATTGGTCGATGCAGACTCAGTGGACCGAAAGGTCTGTTTCTGCGCTGTATCTCTAAAGATAGTCAATAAGATCATGGTTGATATGCTCTTGGTATTTACTCCATGTGGTTGCCAATAACCAGCATATCCTTATCTCTTTCCACTCATACAATATCTGCTTTTATTTTCTGCTTCCTGTCAATGTGAGTGGACTCACAATTTCCCACATAATTTACATTCAGCCAAATTTTTACCCACTTAGCTAACCTACCTAAAAAAATTGTATTATTCATATCCTTCCCACGATATGCTCAATGCACATTGTGTTTAGGAGAAAGTGTAATATACAGTAAGAGTTGTGTACAGGATTTGAGTATAGGAGTTCACCAGACTGATTCCTGGGATGGCAGTACTTTCATATGAAGAAAGACTGGATAGACTCGGCTTGTACTCGCTAGAAATTAGAAGATTGAGGGGGGATCTTATAGAAACTTACAAAATTCTTAAGGGGTTGGACAGGCTAGATGCAGGAAGATTGTCCCCGATGTTGGGGAAGTCCAGAACAAGGGGTCACAGTTTAAGGATAAGGGGAAAATCTTTTAGGACCGAGATGTGAAAAACATTTTTCACACAGAGAGTGGTGAATCTGTGGAATTCTCTGCCACAGAAGGTAGTTGAGGCCAGTTCATTGGCTATAATTAAGAGGGAGTTAGATGTGGCCCTTGTGACTAAAGGGATCAGGGGGTATGGAGAGAAGGCAGGTAATGGTGGTGCAAGCTCAAAGGGCCAAATGGCCTACTCCTGCACCTATTTTCTATGTGTCTGTTTCTAGGAGCAAGGAGGTTCTACTGCAGTTGTACAGGGCCCCGGTGAGATCACACCTGGAATATTGTGCGCAGTTTACGTTATCTAATTTAAGGAAGGATATTATTGCTATTGAGGGAGTGCAGCGTAGGTTCACCAGGTTAATTCCCGGGATGGCGGGACTGACACATGATGAAAGAATGGGCTTATATTCACTGGAATTTAGAATTTAGAGGGGATCTTATAGAAACCTATAAAATTCTTAAGGGATTGGACAGGCTAGATGCAGAAAAAATGCTTCCCATGTTGGGGGAATTCCAGAATAAGAACAAGGGTTTGGCCATTTAGGATTGAGATGAGGAAAAACGATTTCAGCCAAAGAGTTGTGAATCTGTGAAATTCTCTGCCACAGAAGGCTATGAAGGCCAATTCACTGGATGTATTAAAGAGAGATTTAGATATAGTGCTCTGGGTTAATGGAATCAAGGGATATGGGGAGAAAGCAGGAACAGGGAACTGATTTTGGATGATCAGCCAGAAGTGGCAGTGCTGCCCTGCAGCTGCGGTTTTCCTGCAGTCTGTTTGTCTTTTCTTTTTTTTCTTTTCTTTTTGTCCTGTTTCAGTTTATGTTAGCCTCCAACTGGGACTGACCTTGAGGCTCCGGAGGTGGAGCCAGGACTTTCCAACTTCGGGGCTTTGCCGACTTCGGAGCTGTGGTGGCATTGCAGCGGCGGTGACCCGACTTCTGACCCAACTTCAGAGCCTCGGAAGCTCGGCCGCGGGCCCACTGGACGACATTATCGGGAGCTCACAGGTCCCAGGTTGGTGACCTGTACTCCGGAGCTCCCACAACAACAGCTTTGTCCACTGGACTGGAGGGTGGCAGCTTTGGCAGCTTCATACGCCATAGACCGCGGAGTTTGAACCGGCCTGTTCACTGAGCTCCGATTCAGCCGTGGGACTTACTTATCATCACCCGGCGGGGTCGCAACATCGGAAGCCAGGATTGCCTCAACGCAGAGGAAAAACAAGGAGAGAAGAGACAAGGACTTTAAGACTTTTGCCTTCCATCACAGTGAGGATGACCTGGTGGACTCACGGTGGCGGATGTTAAATCTGTGTTTATCATGCGTTTTGTTATTTTATTCTATGTTATGACTGCAAGGAACAACATTTCGTTCAGACTGTAAAGTCTGATGACAATAAAGGATACCTTACTTTACTCTACTTTACTTACTTTACATTGAATGGTGATTTTGGCTCGAAGGGCCGAATGGCCTACTCCTGTACATATTTTCAATGTTTCTATGTTGATCACATGTACCGACAGTAAATAAGGCGATAACACACTCGCTCGCACATTTGAGAATCATACAACAAGAAAACAAATCCTTTAGCCTGCCAAGTTCAATCTAACACTTCAAACACCAATTTTCCCTTATTTTATTCTCCCAGTTCTCAGAAGCTCTCCTCAGATTCTAGCACTTGGCTACACATAAGGGTCAATTTACTGTGCTCAATTATCATTCCAACCTGCGATTCTTTGGCAGATTTGAGGTACCTGTGCACTTGGAAGAAACCCATGCACTCATTGGATGAAGATGCAAACTCTACGCAAAACAGTTCCAGAGTTCAGGATAGAATCTGGGTCACAAGAGCTGTAAAGCAGGAACTCCAAAAGTTGCACCACTGTGTGGACATTATGCAGATTGTAAATAGTTGCATTCCCAGAAGTGAAACCTGAAACAGATGATATGGAAATTGGTAGTGTTGAGGATAGCAAGTTGTCTAAAGGGCCTGTCCCACTAGGCGATTTTTTCGGCGACTGTCAGCGTCATATCAGTGTTGCCAAAAGATTTTGCACATTTCAAAATCCGGCGGCGACAAAATAAATGTTGCGAATTTTGAAAAAGCACCGCACGTCCATACGTCACCGATGCATCACGCCGCACATTTTTTAGTGACTTGATACATCAGTCAATGATGCCGGCAGTTGCCGAAAATATCGCCAAGTGGGACAGGCCCTTAAGACATAAGAAGGATATATATTATTTGGAAAGCTTTGCGAAGCATTGGCAGATTAACTTTATTTCTGGTAAGTGCAGAAAGATGTATTTTTAGAAGTCCAATAGGAATAGGACAGATATAATAAATGTTAGGGTTCAAAAAGAATGTATAATGAGCAGACAGATCCTGGGGCCCCAAGTCCACAATTCTATCAGTGGTAACACGTGTTGCTAGGGTGGTGATGGAACATCATATCATCATATCATATAATATATAAAAGTCAAATCAGTCCGCCTGCAGTACGGATCCCTTCCTGCCTTTCGATTCGTTCCCGCCGTGCGATGTCACAATGCCCGATGCTCGCGGACGTCCAATCGGAATGGATCCATTTGCATGTACGGCTTTCCGGCCGCGTTTCTTCCTTTGATGCTCCGCAACTCCGAAACCGGACGCAGAATCGCCGACGTCTTTTCCATTTCGGTAGAGATTTCGCTTTTCTTTCTAAGTATCTGCTCCTCATTACATTTTGTCGTGTTTAGGTACACTTTTTAAATCAAATCCTTCACTCCCCCACCCACCACCTCAATATTTCAAAAAGAAACTGGATTCTCACCCACACAAGCAGAACCAGCCCATGGTGAATGTTCCATCGTGTGATGTCACAATGCCCAATGTTCACATATGTCCAATCGGAATGGATTCATTTACATATGCCTTTGCAGGAGCCCAGCCCATGGTGAACGTTCCATCGTGTGATGTCACAATGCCCAATGCTCAAATACATTGTTGCCATAGAGAACGCTCAGTGATTATTCGAATTCTTCACTAACTGTCATTCTGGTTTTGCTTGTGAAGTGAAAAGTCCTGAATTGCATTTGTCTGATGCAGGAAGATTGTTCCAGATGTTGGGGGAAGTCCAGGACACGTGGGACACAGTTTAAGGATAAAGGAGACATCCTTTAGTACTGAGATGGGGGAAACATTTTTCACACAGATAGTGGTGAGTCTCTGGAACTCTCTGCCACAGAAGGTACTGGAGTCCAGTTCATTGGCTATATTTAAGAGGGAGTTAGATGTGGCCCTTGTAGCTAAAGGGATCAGGGGGTATGGAGAGGGGGGGAGCTGTGAGGAGGATGCTAGGAGACTGCAAGGTGACTTGGATAGGCTGGGTGAGGGGGCAAATGTTTGCCAGATGGAGTATAATGTGGATAAATGTGAGGTTATCCATTTTGGTGACAAAAACGAGAAAGCAGACTATTATCTAAATGGTGGCCGATTGGGAAAGGGGGAGATGCAGCGAGACCTGGGTGTCATGGTACACCAGTCATTGAAGGTAGGCATGCAGGTGCAGCAGGCAGTAAAGAAAGCCAATGGTATGTTAGTTTTCATTGCAAAAGGATTTGAGTATAGGAGCAGGGAGGTTCTACTGCAGTTGTACAGGGTCTTGGTGAGACCACACCTGGAGTATTGCATACAGTTTTGGTCTCCAAATCTGAGGAAGGACATTATTGCCATAGAGGGAGTGCAGAGACGGTTCACCAGACTGATTCCTGGGATGTCCGGACTGTCTTATGAAGAAAGACTGGATAGACTTGGTTTATACTCTCTAGAATTTAAGAGACTGAGAGGGGATCTTATAGAAACTTACAAAATTCTTAAGGGGTTGGACAGGCTAGATGCAGGAAGATTGTTCCCGATGTTAGGGAAGTCCAGGACAAGGGGTCACAGCTTAAGGATAAGGGGGAAATCCTTTAAAACCGAGATGAGAAGAACTTTTTTCAAACAGAGAGTGGTGAATCTCTGGAACTCTCTGCCACAGAGGGTAATTGAGGCCAGTTCATTGGCTATATTTAAGAGGGAGTTAGATGTGGCCCTTGTGGCCAAGGGGATCAGGGGGTATGGAGAGAAGGCAGGTGCGGGATACTGAGTTGGATGATCAGCCATGATCATATTGAATGGCGGTGCAGGCTCGAAGGGCAGAATGGCCTACTACTGCACTTAATTTCTATGTTTCCCTCTCCTTACCCCTCTCCCTCACCCCTCTCCCTCTCTCCCTCACCCCCCTTCCCTCTCTACCCCACCCTCTTCCCTCTCTCCACCCGCCCCCTTCCCCTACCCCTCTCCTCCTCCCTCTCACTCCCCACTCTTTCCTGTCTCTCCCTCCACCCCTCTCCCCCCTCTCCCCTCCCTCCCCATCCCCCCCCTCCCCCACATCTCTCTCCCCATCCCCCTCTCTCACCCCCTACCCCGCTCTCCTTTCCCTCCCAAATCTGCCATGTTTCCTCCTCCTCCTCTCCCCTCCCTCCCCTCTTCTCACCCCCCCCCCCCCCCACCTGTGAGTTGGGGGGGGGGTTAATTTGAGTGTGATGCCGCAGCCCCTACTCCCCCTCCCCACCCCCCCCCCCCCCCCCCCCCCCCCCCCCCGCAAATGCTGTTGGGGAAACAGACCCAACGGGTCGGCACTTGGTCTAGTAATATATAAAACTCAAATCAGTCCGTCTGCAGTACGGATCCCTTCCTGCCTTTTGATTCGTTCCCGTCGTGTGATGTCACAATGCCCAATGCTCGCAGATGTCCAATCGGGATGGATCGATTTACATATGCCTTTGCACCAGCCCCAGCCCCTGGTGACCGTGTCATCGTGTGATGTCACAATGCCCAAAGACATTATTGCCATAGAGGGAGTACAGAGACGGTTCACCAGACTGACTCCTGGGATGGCAGGACTTTCATATGAAGAAAGACTGGATAAATTCGGCTTGTACTAGCTAGAATTTAGAAGATTGAGGGGTGATCTCATAGAATCTTATGTTTCTATGTTTCCCTCTCCTCAACCCTCACCCTCTCCTCACCCCGCTCCCTCTCCTCACCCCTTTCCCTCTCTCCCTCACCAAATTTCCCTCTCTACCCACCCCCTTCCCTCTCCCCCCGCCCCCTTCCCCTATCCCTCTGTCCCTCTTCCATCACTCCCGCTACCCCTCTCCACCTCCCTCCCCACTCTTCCACTTCTCTCCCCCTTCCCCTCCACTCTCCCTCCCGACTCTTTCCCCTCTTTCTAATCTGAATGGAGCTGTGTATTGCATGCTCATCAATGCGTATTGCATGCTATCAACAATAGGATTTAAAGTTTTGGAGTTATGCTGCAAGCAAACAGGGCCTTCGGCTGAACTTGCTTATGGCAACCAAGTTGCCCCGTTTACCCATATCCTACCTACCTGCATTTGGTTCATCTATCTATCTATCTATCTATATAGTTGCAAGCCGGGAACACTGAACTTTTCACTGCTGCAGCAGGCAGGGATTTTTTTTTAAAGAGGCAGGGCAGTGCTGGAATCTTACTTTTCAGAACATCTTCAGTTCCATTGGAGGAGACTGGTGCATGGTGGAATATTGGGTTTGGGGATCACACCATTGGGGGAGCAGACCCAACGGGTCTGCACTTGGTCTAGTAGAATATAAAAGTTGGAATGTTTGTGCTACTATTTTATAAAACAGTAAAGAAAGAGCCCCAACCCAAAATGTTGTCCATTTACCTCCACATATGCTGGCTGATGTGTTGAATTCCTCCAGCAGTTGGTTTATTATTCACCATTCCACTTCTGCAGCCTCTTATCTATCCACTGAGATTAAAACACTGATTAGGCTGGATCTTAAATATTGTGCATAGTACTGGTCACCACACAATAAGAATAATATTATTGTGCTGGAGAAAGCACAAAAGAAATTCACCAGGATTTTGCCTGAATTAGAGGATATTCGTTATGGGGAGAGATTGGAAAGGCTGGGCTTGTAATGCATGAAACAAAGGAGGCTGAGATGTGACCTAATATATAAAAGTATGAGAAGTATAGATTGGGTGGGAGATTGCAACCTTCACGTAGTCCGCCCTGTTTCGACTAATGCAATCAACCCGACGTGCACAAGATCAAATAGAACAATTTGATCTCAACTTTATGCTGTGCACACCATATGCAAGCAGAAGAAGAAGTATAGATAGGATAGATAATCAAAATAGTTTCCCCATGGTAAGAGTATAAAAACAAAAGCAGAGGGAGGAATTTTAAATGGGATTTGATTGCTAAATGTTATTATATAAGAGTGTTTGTTATCAGGAATCTGTTGTCAGAGGAGGTGGTGGATCAAAACAATGATTGCATTTAAAAGGCACTTTGACATTTAAATAGGCAAGGTATAGATGGATATAATCCTAATCTGGGCATAAAGGTCACGGCAGATGTGGTAGGATGAAGGGCTTATTTCAATACTCTTCTGATTCAATGACTCCAGTAGTTACAGACTACCAACCTGAAAATGATTGATTTATACTGAATCCATTTTCATAGCATTAGCTAATCATCTACTCTTGATAATATTTTAAACGAAATGTCATGAACTTTTATATGGCACATTATTGAATGATATCCAAATTTGTCTCTCATTGCAGCCTCAAATACCTCTAATAGTTTTGTAAAGCATAATTCTCATTAATTTGCTTCATTTTTTTCTCAATATCATGGCAGCTTTAAGTTTCTTACTCAATTATATCTTTTTGTTTTTCTAATCTTATTGCACTGCTTTTTTGAACAAAGGAATCATCCAGTTTTATGAGCTATGGTCCAAATCCAACTTTAGGTATCCACCTACTTGGTATAATATGTATATATTTTTAGTTTTCTTGCTAATGATTATTAGAGAGCAGCTGTGATTTGATTAAATGGCAGGTCAAATTTGACTAGCAGCAGACTCTTGTCCCAATAAGTATATTCTTATGTTTAGCCACAATACTTAATTTATTTTATACTTTATTTTATACCTTTAATCATTCTTAGCTGGATTCAAAATTGTTCCCAATCTTCTGGCCTACATTTTTTTAGGCAAGATTTCACTTTGTCACTTTAATTTGATAACGTCCTCAACTTTGGTTCACCTCAAGGGATAATTCTTTTTGCATCCTTCATTCTTTTTATCAAAGGAATATAAATATTTATTGAGAATTAATACATATTTCATTATATGTCTGCCATTACTTTCCCACATTGTTACAATGCCTTTCAATCTATTTTGCAGGAGTCCTTTAACCAAATCTACCTTCATCTCCTTAATGTTCCCTTTATTTTTAAGACAATAGTTTCACTTTCATACACCGAGAAATTCCATCATCGTATGACCACTCTTCTCCAGAGGATCTTTATCTGTGAAATAATTAATTAGTCCTGCCTCATTACACGTGACAAGAACTAAAATAGTCTACCTATGTTTGATTGCAGTACATATTGCTCCATGATATTGTCCTAGGTTCTAGACTATGTCCTGAAGCTTCATTCGTCAATTTGATATGCCCAACATATAAAGATTAAAGTAATCCTTGATTATTACCAAACCTTTTGCAATATGCCATTATACCTTGATTCATACTCTTACAGTATAACAGTATTAGGGACCCCCGAGCTTACTCCCACAAATTACTTATTTCTCTCAAATTTTTACCTCCACCTCAGACATGATTCTAATACCTTTTTCTTCTCATAATATTTTACAACTTAGAAAGCAGCCATTTGGCTCATGTAGTCCATGATTGCGATCAAAACAATCTCAGCCATCCCATTTCCCAATTTATTTCCCTGTAATCTATTCTCTACGGTCCACCCAAGCACCCACTTCAGTCAGCGCTCAACTACACGGAGGTAATTTAAGAAGCCAATTAATTCACTATCCAACATGTTCCTAAGATGTAGGAGCAAGCAGTAATACAATAGGCACAGAGAAAACATAAAAAAGACTACACAACATCAGAGGTCCAGACTGTTTGTTGGAGCTGTGCCGAAGCAGCAGTATCTGCTGTTTTCAGAAAAGGCGATGTTCTGGGTCGGGACCTTTCTTCAGACCAACTGTAGTGAGGAGAGGGGGAGAAAGCTGGAAGAGAAGTGGGAATGGGACAGGTGGATACAGGGGATGCTTTTCCTTTGATTGGCAGATGGTTGGACAAAGGCAAAAAGACAAAATGTGTGAGATAGAGTCGTAGCTACACTGCATGGAAACAGGCCCCTTGGCCTAACTTGACCATACCAACCAACATGTCCCATCTACACTCTTTCACCTGCCTGCATTTGGCCCACTAGTCTCATCTGCTTTTATTTGACTTCATGTCCTATCCATGTATGGTATAATTGTATAGAAGTGGAAAATGTGAAGCCAGAGGAAGGTATATAGGTGGAATGGAAAAGGGGGAAGGGGAGAGGGAGAATCGGGTGTAAATCCAGGTGAGGCACAGGGAAATGAGGGGGAAAAGGAAGAGTAAATTGAAGTCATGCACAAAGTCTGTGCCTGATCTAAAACTCCTCAGCTGGCCCACCAGCTGGGCTTTGTGTACAGTCCTGCACCCGGGCCAAATGATCGTTCACCCAGCCACGGCCGAGTCGGTCACCGAATTGCCGTTGGGAATTTGTCCCTTATTTTGACCTTTTGTCCCTTATTTGGGAATGAGAAAGTTGACACCCCTACCGAGGACCCAGGTGTTTCAATTCATCAGATCATGAGCTCCACCTTGATGCGTGAAATCTAGAAAGAGACCAATTCCCTCATTCCTCAGTACTGATGACAGAATCAAAAGAGAAAATACTAAAAACATTCAGCATATCAGCAGCATCTGCGGCAGAGAAACAGAATTAAAGTTCCAGGTGAAATATCCTACAACAGATCTGAATGTAACAGTTTGTTTCTCTATCCACAGATGCACACTTTCCTGCTTGATATTTCCAGTATTTAATTTATACTATTTCAGATATTCAGCAGCTGGAGTTTTGTTCAGATATTTAGTCCCACACGTTGAATTTCATTTCTTCCACAGTACCCTATGAGCCAAGCATTTAGCTTTCTAATTATTTAACATCATACTAATTTCTCTAGGGCTCGGATTGTAATCCAAAGATTATTACTGTTATGGTTCTGTATTTTAGAGTGAACCCCAGTTGCTCATACTCCCCTAGCAAAACCTCCTTCTACATCCCACTATTCTGCTGACACCTGCATGCACCACAGCAAATGGATATTTTCTCACCCATTCAAATTTCACCTTTAAACCTGAAGATTTGTCCTTAATCCAGTCACTGGGTATGTAACACAGAATTCAGGACTCACAGTTAATAATGCAGAGAATAGTAACCTCTAATCATATCCTTCCCTGTCGCTGTACATTCTCTTTCACTGACTCGAGTGGTCTACCACAGTGCAATGAACAGTTTGCCCATCCTCCCTGGAGCGTTGCTACTTCCTCCACATAGGCTTCAAGAATCTTCTACCTGCTTGGACAAATACAAGGGCTAAAGTCCTATGGCACTATATTTTGAATTTCCATAACTGCCTCACTTATGGTTGTCTCCTTCTGTCCTTGACCACAGACTACAGCAGTACAGTACTACACATCAAAATCTATACAGTATTTAATCTGGTAGTTGGCTCTGGAAATATAGAAATTAGATGCAGGAGTAGACCATTCGGCCCTTCGAGTCAGCACCACCATTCAATATGAAGAGAGAGAGAGAGAGATAGAGATAGAGATAGAGAGATAGAGATAGAGAGAGAGAGAGAGAGAGAGAGAGAGAGAGAGAGAGAGAGAGAGAGAGAGAGAGAGAGAGAGAGAGAGAGAGAGAGAGAGAGAGAGAGAGAGAGAGAGAGAGAGAGAGAGAGAGAGAGAGAGAGAGAGAGAGAGAGAGAGAGAGAGAGAGAGAGAGAGAGAGAGAGAGAGAGAGAGAGAGAGAACATCAGCTGGCCTGTCACTTCTGTCATTAGATCTAATTAATCAATAATATATTCAATGCCTATTTTAGATCTGTCATCCATGTCATGCTTCCATTATGACACCTGTCTCTATGGCCTCAAACATAAAGGTTTCAAGCTGAAATTCATTGGCTGTGAAACCAGCCCGGTTTGAAGATCTCCAAATTACACTGAGCAAAATGGAAACTGCTAGAGGAATTCAGTAGGTCAGGCATCATCTGCAGAGGTGAATGGACAGATGATGTTTCGAGTCAGGACCTATCATTAGACTAGAAGGACACATGGCTGTTGTAGCCTGCCTGGATGAGAACATGGTCGAAAAGCAGGATAATAGGAATCACAGAGGGAGCAGCGAGCGAGTACCTCACAAAACGTTCATCAACGAGAGGAGAGCATCAACAAAGTGGGCATACATGGAGGAGATTTTATAGTTGAGCAGTAAAATGGAAATGGAACAGACTGCAGATGCCGGAATTCTGAGGAAAACATACTGCTTGAGGAACTCAATGGTCTGGCCCATTGGATGTAAAGTCTGTGGATGGAAAGTCTTCAGACCGAAGGTCCTCCACAGATTTGTTTTTCACTCAAAATTCCAGTACCAATAGTCTCTTGTTTCTCCAGATTACACTATATTGGTGTTCTTCGCAATTCAATTATCAATCACATTACTGTGAAGCTCATAGCATGCATGTCCATTACATCCTTTTTGTTTAAATTTTCTGTCTTGCTTTAAATTTCACATTTGTTTGTGGACTCTTAACATCTACCCGATGAAGTTGACTCAGATTATCCCTCAGTGCAGTTGGCTTCTTGTCGTTCTACAACATAATTTCCAGATCCACATCCTCATCTTCACCTCATCAGTCCTCAGTGATACCTTGTGAACTTAAGTCAATCACTTATTGCCTTAACCACTATCACATCATTGTTCTCACTCCTGGTAGCTGCCCTTTAATTCATAATATTTTTTAACCCTGGAGCCTTCTACTTCACACCTTTTTGTTTTATTTCTTCACAGCTTTCAAAGGGCTTTTATTGTTTTGTCTTTGTTTTTCTCTCAACCCACCCTTAGTTTCATGCTAACCTTTACTTTCAAAACCCCTTGTGATCTATTTCATTCCTCCACTTGACATTTATGAATATTTACAGTAGGTTATTCACACATATTGTTGTTATTCACACATATTGTTTTTCACACAGAGAGTGGTGAATCTCTGGAACTCTCTGCCACAGAGGGTAGTTGAGGCCAGTTCATTGGCTATATTTAAGAGGGAGTTAGATGTGGCCCTTCTGGCTAAGGGGATCAGGGGGTATGGAGAGAAGGCAGGTACGGGATACTGAGTTGGATGATCAGCCATGATCATATTGAATGGCGGTGCAGGCTCGAAGGGCCAAATGGCCTACTCCTGCACCTAATTTCTATGTTTCTATGTTTCTATGTTTCTATGTGCTAGTTATGTGCCAGAGTGAACATATCTATATCACTAAATCTCTGATCTTGACCGCATTTGGCCCATTGTGCTGCGATTTCCGACAGAACGCCGCCACCTACGGACATCATTTTTGGCCATCTCGCTCAGAGCCCCTCTCCGCCTTACGGGGGTGGAGGATTTTTCCCATCGATGGAAATTCAGAGAGATACTAATGTTTTTTTTTAATTCACCATTCCCTCTGCTGCCCCTGCTGGAGGGAGGGGGAGGGACTATAAAACCAGGAAGTGTTGTGCCTCACTAAGTCTCCGCAAGATGGATGAAGTCAAGGGTCACGTCTCTCTGAACTCTGAATAAAACTGAACAAATGTCTACACAACTGTGACTACCCTTAATGTGGTTTGAAAATGAAAATATGGTTTCTTTGAAGTAAAAAGGCACTGCCTGCAAATAGTTGTTTGGGAGCTTTGGCTTGAAGTTGAAAGGCACTACTTACTGCAAATGGTGGCTTGGGAGCTTTGGTTAAAAGTTGAAAGGCACTACTTACTTCAAATGGTGGCTTGGGAGCTTTGGCGAAGTTGAAAGGCACTACTTACTGCAAACATTGGCGTGGGTGTTTTGGCTTGAAGTTGAAAGGCACTACTTACTGCAAATGATGGCTTGGAAGCTTTGGCTTGAAGTTGAAAGGCACTACTTACTGCAAATGGTGGCAGGTGAATTGCTTGAAATTGAAAGGCACTATTTAGTGTAAATGGTGGCTTGGGTGCTTTGGCTTGAAGTTGAAAGGCACTACTTACTAAAAATGGTGGCGTGAAGTTGAAAGGCACTACTTGCTGTAAATTGTGGCTTGGGTGCTTTGGCTTGAAGTTTAAAGGCACTACTAACTGCAAATGATGGCTTGGGTGCTTTGGCTTGAAGTTAAAAGGCACTACTGCAAATGCACTTCCTGTTTGCACTGTATATTGATTTACAATAAAATGCTACCACTTACTGCTGTGATTTTTGGCCTCCTTACTCAGTCCCCCCTCCGCTGCGCAGGTGCAGAGAATTCTTCCCATCAATGAAAAATAAAAGTGTTATTAGTGTTTAAAAAATGTTGTGAATCTCTCTCCTGTCAATCATGCCCTGAAAGCCACACATTTTCCAGGGGGAGGGGTTATAAAACCCGGAAGTGTGGGTGTGGCTCAGTCCCTGCATGATGGGGGAGGGATAGGTCATGACTCTGTCTGAGCTGTGAATCAACTGAACACACTGAATGTCTACTGAACTGTGAGTTTGGTGTTTTGTGTGGTTTTGTGTTGATTTCACCCTGCATGAAATGGTATGAAGCTGCATTTGGTGGCTTTCGACCCTGCTTGAAGTGGAATGAAACTGCACTTGAATTTGGCAGCCTTGCATCCTGCTTGAATTGGTATGAAACTGCACTGAATTTGGTGGCTTTTCACCCTGCTGAAAGTGGTGTGAAACTGCACTTGAATTTGGTGGCCATGGATCCAGCTTGAAGTGGTATGAAACTGCACTTGAATTCAATGGCCTTGCACCCTGCTTGAAGTGTTTGGAAACTGCACTTGAATTTGGTGGCCTTGCACCCTGCTCATAGCGGTAAGAAACTGCACTTGAATTTGGTGGCCTTGCACCCTGCTTGAAATGGTAGGAACATGGATTTGAATTTGGTGGCCTTGCACCCTGCTTGAAATGGAATTTCAAAACACCCAAGCCCATCAGCCGTGAGTAAACTGCCAGCAGATCAGGCTTGAGCGACTGAGCTGCCACCGCAAGACCTCATATCAACACTCCAGAAAGCTCCCCCACTGGCCACCAATATTGGAATTGGTGGGGAGGTGGAATATTGCGTCGGGGGACCAGCCTTCCCGTGTGAACATGGGACCCAACGGGTCCCACTTAGTCAAGTCTATATTACTAAAAGCCTGATCTTGACCGCTTTTGGCCCACTGTACTGCGATTTCCGAGAGAACACCGCCACCTACGGCTGTCACTTTTGGCCACCTCGCTCAGAGCCACCCTCTGCCTTCCGGGACTGGAGGATTTTTTCCATCGATAAAAAATCAGAGAGATATTAATGTTTGTTACAAATTCCCCATTCTCTCTGCTGCCCCCGCTGGCGGCAGGAGGGAGGGACCATAAAACCCGGAAGTGTAGTCCCTCAATCAGTCTCTGCCAGACCCAGGAAGCGAGAGGGTCACGGCATAACACTGAACGCACATCTACTCCACGGTGAGTCCCCTCGATGCGGCGGTAATGTGGCTGCTGCCCAATTGTTTGCCTCGCTTTTTTTAACAAGTTTGTGTTCACAAAATGAATTTTGGGTGTCGGGTGGCTGCTGCCCAATTGTTTGCCTTGCCTTTTTAACACGTTTGTTTTCACAAAATGAATTTTTAGTTGTTGGGTGGCTGCTGCTCAATTGTTTGCCTCACCTTTTTAACAAGTTTGTGTTCACAAAATGAATTTTGGGTGTTGGGTGGCTGCTGCCCAATTGCTTGACTCGCCTTTTTAACAAGTTTGAGTTCACAAAATGAATTTTGGTTGTCGGGTGGCTGTTGCCCAATTGTTTGCCTCGCTGCCACTTACGGCTGTGATTTTTGGCCATCTTACTCAGTCCCCTTCCGCTGCGCAAGACAAGAGGATTTTTCCCATCGATGAAAAATAAAAGAGTTATTAGTGTTTAAAAAATGTTGAGATTCTCTCTCCTGTCAATCACTGCCATGATGGCCATACCTCTTCTGGTGGGAGGGGGAGGGACTATAAAACCCGGAAGTGTGGGCGTGGATCAGTCTCTGCAAGATGGGGGAGGGAAAGGTCACCTTGGTGGCCTTGCACCCTGCTTGAAATGGTAGGAAACTTCTTTTGAATTTGGTGGCCTTGCACCCTGATTGAAACGGTAGGAAACTGCATTTGAATTTGGTGGCCTTGTTCCCTACTTAAAATGGTAGGAAACTGCACATGAATTTGGTGGCCTTGCACTCTGCTCTAAGTGGTAGGAAACTTAATTTGAATTTGGAGGCCTGCACTCTGCCAGCCCACTAGCCATGAGTGAGTGAGTTGCCAGCACACCAGGCTTGAGTGACTAAGCTGCCAGCCCAAGAATCTATTTGGTCCTCAATGTCCATACTAGTCCTCTGGAAACCTGTCCCTTCAGCCCACAACACCCATATTAGCACTCCAGAAAGCCCCCCCGCCCCCCCTCCCCACCCTGCACTGGCCACCAATATTTGAATTAGTGGAGAGGTGGAATATTGCGTTGGGGGACCAGCCCTCCCGTGTGATGCTGGGACCCAACGGGTCCCACTTAGTCTAGTAGGGCCTATAAACGAGTGCAAGGAATGCACTGAACATACCTAGCAACAAAATTGATGTCATAAATTAATCTCAGCGTATGTGTTGATATTAACTCGGACTTCTATGGGTAATCTAAAATATTTCTTATTGTAAAAAAATTGGGATGACATTTATTGAAAATGGTCCCTAAGGTTTGTTATCTTCTTGTCTGTGTGATCTGTACTAAGAGTAATTACTTCTATAACTGCAGTTTAATTTGTATAGCAAATCTGTTGAGTTCTGATTGACGGATTGCATGCAAAACTCTAAGCCTTTCAATACATTTGAAAACAGCCTAAATGTCAGCTGATAACTACCCTTGAACTGACAATTCTCCAATGTGCTTAAGAAGGAACTGCTGATACTGGAAAATCAAAGATAGACAAAAATGCTGGAGAAACTCAACGGGTGAGGCAGCATCTATGGAGCGAAGGAAATAGTCAACGTTTCAGGTCGAGACCCTTCTTCAGACTGATGTGAGGGTAGTGGCGGGAAGAAGAAAGGAAGAGGTGGAGTGGAGGGAGAGCTGATAACAGGAGGAGAAATCAGGGACTACCTGAAATTAGAGAAGTTAATGTTCATACCTCTGGGGTGTAAACTGACCAAGCAAAATATGAGTTGCTGCTCCTCCAATTTACGGTGTTCCTCACTCTGGACATGGAGGAGGCACAGGACAGAAAGGTTGGATTTGGAATGGGAGGGGCAGTTGAAGTGCTGAGCAACCGGGAGATTAGGTAGGTTAATGCGAACCGAGTGGAGGTGATGGGCAAAGCGATTGCCAAGCCTACGCTTGGTCTCACCGATGTAGAGCAGCTGACACCTAGAGCAGCGGATGCAATAGATGAGGTTGGAGGAGGTGTAGTTGAACCTCTGCCACACCTGGAAAGACTGCTTGGGTCCTTGAATGGAGTCCAGGGGAGAGGTAAAACGCCAAGTGTAGCATATCCTGCGGTTGCAAGGGAAAGTGCCAGGAGAGAGGGTGGTTTGGGTGGGAAGGGTCGAATTGACCAGGGAGTTACGGAGGGGAGCGGTCTCTGCAGAAAGCAGACGGGGGAGGAAATGGGAAGATGTGGCCAGTGGTGGGATTACGTTGGAGGTGGCGAAAATGTTGGAGGATTATTTAATGCGCTGTCACTTACTAAAACTGTTAAGCAATTGTGTGCTTAATTTTCTGTTAGGCTTAAAGAGAAATGTAAACTGTGAAGGTAGCTATTCACAATTATTTATTTGCTGTATGGACAACTATATATCTTTTACACAGAGATATGTTCAAGGTATTCATTGGGTTTCCCATTAGTCTTCGGATACTTCCCACGCTCCAATTCTAACATTGAACACAATGGCTGAGTTGGAAATATTAGCTTCACTCATTATTGCAAGTTTCTGGATAGATGAAACAGGTTGAAAATTCTCAGAGGAATCACTAGTTGCAGTACTCATAGAAATACTACCTCCGGAAGAGGTACATAATGTACATCTTTAAATTAATCGGAAGGCAGTTGTATCAATATAAATTCAGCTTGTACTGCTATAATGCGTGTTATCATAATTGCATATAATGTGATTGATGAATTAGCGATCTCCATTTGTACGATGAGGGCAAAATTGATTATAATGCTTTGTCCATTTGGAAGCAGAAAACTACTTAAAAGTTATTTCGGAAACAGTCAAGCAGAAAAAAAAAGCTCTCTTGGATATTTCCATGTAACTTCCTGTGGTAATCAGACACCATTGTCTCCTAAAAACACAGAGTGTTAAGGGCTTGTTCCACTTGGTCGTCATTTGCGCGTCAGACAGGTGACGCACGCGGATTTTGAGAATCTCAAAATCCTGGGGTGCCGCGCCTTACCGCGCGTCACTGCCTACGCCTCCACGTCTCACCACACGCCATGCGCGTGTAATGCATGCCATGCACATAATGCGCGCGTCACAATGCGTGTGTCGGGCATCGTGACGCGTAAATGTCGGGTAAAAGACGCGCAAATAACGCCCAAGTGGGACAGGCCCTTTAGTTTCACTGCCGGTGGGCATTGAAAATAATCACTGCCCATAATATAATTGAATATAATTTCTTAAAATACTAACGTTAAGTGAAAATTAAGGATCTCTCTTCTTAGAAGATTAATTGACCTACCCAGATACTTCATTCACGTCCATAAATTCTTCAAAGTTTTTCTCAGAAATAATTCATGAAAGTTTCAAAGAACTGAAGGAAAGGAGTATCTTGTACCAAGCTGCGTTATGTAGGATTGTGTAGGATAAAAACTGTGTTTCAGAGAAGCACAACATGGGTCACAGTAGATTGATCTCAGGTGTACGCTAGGGCCAATTTTCCATGAGGTTCAGTTTAATGCAAAAGTAAACAAGGCAGAGTATGTAATGAGTGGTGATTCTTCCTCTGCCTATTTTACCTCCCTGTTGTGATAGATTTTTATCTTCTCCAAGATGGAAGTGTGATGATGCTTAGGCATGTGTTGTACATTTTTTGCAGCTTGCTTTAATTGTTCAGCCTAAGCAGCTGCTGTTTTTTTTAATCTAAGTGGTTTTGATGTGCACTTATCAACTGCTGATTCTGTTGAACAATGTCTTAATTTTGCCAAATCAGCTTCTGGGTGTGCTGCTATCTGCCAACTGCTGAGCTTCTTCTATCAGCCAATTAAAAAAAATTGGAACACATCCCAGACATCTGCTAACAAACCAGCCCACTGGGGTATAAGGTCTGTCAGATCCATGTGAATATTTTCCTGGAGGCCAAATGGTCCAACGTTCATTGAATAAGTTCCATATCATCCATTCCTCAGTTCTACAACTTTATCCGTCTTCATAGCAACCACATCCTCTTTTTTGAATACCTTTCAATAAAGGATGATACAAAAAGAGGTGTAACACAACAATGGAGCACAATAAGACCATGCTTATCATTTTGCCAAAAGCATTGGATAATTATATACTTCCTTCCGATCTGATAATCAGTGCTTGCACATTTATAGTGATACATCTGGCTTACAATATCACTAGATTATACAGATAAGAACATTTCATCTATTTTAGTGTTTCCAGCAACATGGGGCCAGAGCTTACTGATGGGAGTGTCAATTGTGTTTATCTGACCTACCTGATAAGAATGAGCTTAATTTCTATAGATCTCCCAGTGTAGTTTGTTGATGAGTGCACACTTGCACAACTCAACACAGGAAATCAATCAGTTCTTCCTATGACTCACATAGAAGATACTAGACCAAGTGCAGACCCGTTGGGTCTGTTCCCCCAACGTGCGGTTGTGGGGGGGGGAGGCGGCATGCAGCGTCACACACACTAACTATCCCCCCCCCCCTGCACTCACGCGAATTACCCCCCTTGATATTATATTAATATTATTAATTTGCACCTTTTACCCCATAATCACCCTATCTACTGACGCATAGCCCCCAACTTGCAGTCACATCTAGAGAGAGGGGGAGGGGGTGGTGGGGGGGGGGAGGGGGGGGGGGGGGGGGAGAGGGGGGGGGGGGGGGGGGGGGGGGAGGAACGGGGGGAGAGAGAGAGAGACTGAGAGAGAGAGAGGGGGGGGGGGGGGGGGGGGAGGGGAGAGAGAGAGAGGGGGGAGAGGGGAGGGGGGGGGGAGGGGGGGGGGGGAGGGGGGGGGGAGGGGGAGGGGGAGGGAGAGGGGGTAGAGGAGAATGGGCGGAGAGGAGAGAGAGAGGAGAGAGGAGAGAATGGAGAGAGAGTTTAAGAGGGGAGAGACAGAGAAAGAGAAGGGGAGATACAGAGAAAAGAAAGCAAGAGAGAGAGAGAGAGAGAGAAGGAGAGAGAGAAGGAGAGAGAGGGAATGAGAGAAGGAGAGGAGAGAAAGAGAGGAGGGAGGGGAGAGAGGAGGGGGGAGAGAGAGCAGCCTTACGTTGTAGAGTGTAGAATTAGAGAGCGCGGCACATCGCAGAGGCGTGAGAAAGGGGGGAGAGAGGAGAGAGAGAGGGGGGAGAGAGAGAGAGAGAGAGAGAGAGAGAGAGAGAGGGAGAGAGAGAGAGAGAGAGAGGGATAGGGAGAGAGAGAGACGGAGAGATGGAGAGAGAGAGGGGGAGAGAAAGACAGAGAGAGACGAAACAGAGAGCGGGGGGGGGGAGAGAGAGAGAGGGGAGAGAGAGAGGAGGAGGAGTTACGATGAGGGATGGTGAAGAAAAGCCCGCCAAGGGCGCCAGGTGCGGCAATAGCGCTGTGGAATCAAGAAGAGAGAGAAGAGTAACATTTTATCAGTTTGATCTCGGAGGCACGTAATCCCTCACGTAACCGAAAATACTCGGGGGGGAGAGAGGAGTGGGGGGGGGAGGGAGGGGGAAGGGGGAGGGGAGAGAGAGAGAGAGAGAGAGTGCCTTTTTACTTCAACCCAAACCCAAACAATCATTTGCAGGCAGTGCTTTTTTACTTCCAACTAACCATATATTCATTTTCAAACCACATTATGGGTACTCACAGCTGTGGAGACATTTATTCAGTGTCATTCAAAGTTCTGATTGAGGCACACCACTTCCTGGGTTTACAGTCCCTCCCCCTCCCTCCAGCAGGGGCAGGAGAGAGAATGGGGAATTTTGTAAAAGCATTAATATCTCTGTCATATTTCATCGATGGGAAAAATCCTCATCACACAAACGGCGGAGGGTGGCTCTGAGCAACATGGCCAAAAATGACGACCGTAGGTGGCGGCGTTCTCTCGGAAATCGCAGCACAAATCGCCAAAACCGGTCAAGAACAGAGTTTTAGTAATATAGATATTCAGATATCATGATACCAGAAATATAACAGGTGGTTCTCCTATCAGCAGTGATATTATGGGATGAACTTTCTGTTAAAAGTGATGTAAAGGGTTTTGTATTTCTTATCAGCTGTAATGCACTAAGCATAGATGAAAGTGCACATGTAAAGAGGAGGGAATCATTAATAATTAGGCTCGTGTATTGCATTTTGGATATTACAAACATCAGGATTGGGAAAGGTGAGATTGCAAGCAATGAGGAGTACACTAAATGTACTGAGTGATATTGTTAGGTTGGTTGAGTGGAGGAAAAAAGTTGTCAATTAAGTGGGAAAATGTATTCGCTTTGGAGGAAGGAATGAAGCAATAGTGTTTTTTTATTGGAGAAAGACTATACAATGTTCAGCACAAAAGGATTTAGAGGTTCTTCGAATCATAGTCATACTGCATAGAAACTGGCCCTTAACCCAACTTGCCAATGTCAACCAACATGTCCAATCTACACTAGTTCTACCTTCATGCATTCGGACCATATCCTTCCAAACTTATGGATCTTAACAATGTGTCTGTCTAAATGCTTCTTAAACATTGCAATAGTATCTGCCTCAACTACCCCCTCCGGCAGCTTGTTCCGTACACCCATCACCTTTGTGCATAAAAATAACAGAAAGCCAGTGTATGTTTGCACAGGTAATAAGGAAAGCTTGTGGAATGCTCACTTTTGTTTTTGTTTCCAGGGAATTGGAGTATAAAAGTAAGGAAATCTGATTAAATCTGGGCAAGGCACTACTGCAACCATATCGGGAGGGCTGGGGTCTTTCTGGATCCCTTATTTAAACAAAATTATATGTTATCATTTTAGACAATGCCGAGAAGATTCATGAAGAAGATCCTGAGTACAGACGGATTGTTTTCTGAGGTCAAGTTAAACAATTTGGAGGCTGAAGAAGGGTCGTCCGTCCATTCCTTCCATTGATGCTGCCTGACCTGCTGAGTCCCCCCCCCAGCACATTGTGTTTGGGTCCATATTCATTGGAGATGAGTCAATCTTATTGTATTGTGTAAGTAAGATCCATAAAGAGTTTGTTAGGGTAACTGCTGGATTGTTGTCTGAAAGATGAGAGTTTAGTCTGAAGACTTAGTAACAGAATTAGTGGCTAATGACCATCATGTACCAAGATTTAAGACTAAGATGAGAAAGATTATTATTGGCTCAAAGATTTATCAATTCTTCAAATTCCTTGTTCCAGATGTTGTGAAATTTCAATTTATGTATATATTCAAACCTGAGATATCTGATCCTTGAATATATTCAGAAATTTACATTTAACAATCAGTAAGGGAATCAAGGATTATGGAGATAGGATGGGAAAGTGATTGAGGAAAGTATATTAGCCATAATCTATTGACTGTCAGAGCAGGGCCAGTACTCACTAGTCCTGTTTTTAATTATTCTGGGCTTGTGATCTAATGCTGCATGGACTCCCAGTTTGTTTTGCATTTATTTTCTTTGGAGTGCACAGTGAGTATCAACCATTCACACATAATTAGTGTGCTCTCATCTGACCATTGAATCCTGCTGTGTATAGATTTCACTTTGGCAACAAGCAGTGGCTTTTTTTGGAGGTGTTTATTGTTCTCGAGTTATCACTTTGTCCTGTTTCCATATTGCCAAAAGAAACATCAACTTCCAATGAGTGTAATACGCTCCTGCCCGGTGCCTCAGGTCATCTGATCAGCTGCTCCTTGAGGTACCAAGGTCTAAGCGGAAGCTCAGAAGGGATAGAGCCCTTTCTGTTGCTGCTCCGGCACTCTGGAACACCTTGCCGTTGCACATCAGACAGGCCCCCTCACTGTCCATCTTCAAATCCACCCTAAAAACTCATTTTTATTCTCTGGCTTTGAATCTTCCCTATTCTCAAAGGGAAAAGCTTGTCCACATCAACTCTGTCTATCCCTCTCATCATTTTAAAGACCTCTATCAGGTCCCCCCTTAACCTTCTGCGCTCCAGAGAATAAAGACCTAACTTATTCAACCTATCTCTGTAACTTAGTTGTTGAAACCCAGGCAACATTCTAATAAATCTCCTCTGTACTCTCTCTATTTTGTTGACATCCTTCCTATAATTGGGCGACCAAAATTGTACACCATACTCCAGATTTGGTCTCACCAATGCCTTGTACAATTTTAACATTACATCCCAGCTTCTATACTCAATGGTTTGATGGTTTTTTACGATTTATTAATGGTTTGTAATAACTTCTTGTCCATGAGTTCTCATGTACAGCACTTTGTGGCAACTGCAGTTGTTTAAAGTGCTTTATAAATAAAGTTATTATTATTATTAATTTCACATCACCTCAAATGAACTTTAAAATAAAAATCCAATAGCCATCTCTTAATGTATTTAAGGGTGATAATGGTACGGTTTGAATAATAGTTGGAAATGAATTAATCTCTAAAGGGTATACTTTTCTAGTAACCACCCATACCCTCCAAATCCCTTCCCTCATCTATCCTGTTCATTTCCATGTGATAGAAGCAGAATTAGGCTACTAGGCTCATTGTCTATTCCACCATTCAATCATGGCTATTCTATATTTCTCTCTTAACCCCATTCTCTTGCCTCCTCTCCATAAGCCCTGACACCCATACTGATCACTCTTCTTCTCCACACTGTGCACCCACCTTCTATCGCTGCCCCATCACCCAACACCTTTCACTGACTGCTTTCACATCTCCCACTCATCCCTACTCCAAGATGCCCCCGTTTCCCTTTTATCTCTCTACTCCACACCTCCCCCTATGTTTCCTTCCACCCATTATCCCTCCCTCAGGTTTTATATTTCACTCCTCTTCCTTCCTTATACATTTTCACATAGCGTCAAAGGCATACTGTGTGGAAACAGGCTCTTCGGCCCAACGCCCATGCCAATCAACATGCCCCATCCTAGTTTAGTTCAGTTTAGAGATACAGTGCTGAAATAGGCTCTTCGGCCCACCGAGTCTGCACCAAACAATGATCCCCATACACTAGCACTATCCTACATGCGATGGATAATTTACAATTTTTGCTGATGCCAATTAACCTACAGACTCTACATCTTTGGAAACCAGAGCTCCCGGAGAAAACACATACGGTCATGGAGAGAACGTACAAACTCTGTACAGACATCACACGTAGTCAGGATCAAACCCGGATCTCTGAAGCTGGTTCTTGAATTCCCAACTCTGGGTAAAAGTCTCTGAGTATATACAGTAAGTGCTCTAAGGGATATATTTTTGCCTGCTCAACTTCTCCCTGTAGCTTGGACTCGAGTCCTGGCAACATCCTTATAATTCTTCTCTGATCTCTTTTCAACTGAACAGCATCTTTCTTATAACAAGGTGATCAAAACTGATTACAATGCTCCAATGTTGGTGTCACCAATTTTTTGTACAACTGTAACATAACCTCCCAATTTCTATACTCAGTATTCTGACTGATGAAGGCCAACATGCCCAAAGCCTTCTTGATCACCAGATCTACCTATGATACCACTTTCATGGAAGTTTGTACTTGCACTCTTTGATCTCTCTGCTTTACAACACTCCCCAGAGCCCTGTCATTCAATGTGAAGGCTCTGGCCTTCTGTACGTACATACTAGACCAAGCGGGACCCGTGGGGTACCATCCCCCAACACGTGGTGGGGCATGGCATCACACGGGAGGGCTGGTCCCCGAACGTGGAGTTGGTGCTCACCCCGGAAACAGGCACCCCCCGGAGCCAATCACCCCCATCATCCATTCACCCGTTCGCCCAACGCAATATTCCACCACTCACCAATAGCTCCCGACTGCACAGGTGCAACTCATTTCCCCTCATCCACCAACATTCCGTCCCCCTCCTCTTCACCCTACCTCTTCTCTCCCCTCCTCCACTACTTCCTTCACCTCTCCCTCCCCTTTCTCCTACCCTCAGTCACTCCCTCCCACCCTCCATAACCCCTCTCCCCTCCCTACCCTCCTGACACGTTGGGTCCCATTTCCCCTACACAATATTCCACCACTCACCCGTTTCCCCAACGCAACCCATTTCCACCACTCACCGGTTCCCCCAATGCAACTGGTTCCCCAACGCAATCAATACTTCCAATTTGGGGGGGGGGGGGGGGGGGGGGCAGTCGGCGCTTCCCGGACCCAATGAATGGAGTCAACTTTTGTGTCGGCGTCGACTTTCCTTCTCTCGTTGGAGGGGAGGGGGGAGGGGGGAAGCTCGGGAGCCAATGAATCCTTTTTCGGTAGGCATCAGCGCTCCCTGGATTAATCCTTCCCACGTGGGGGGGGGGGGGGGGGGGGGGGGGGGGGGGCAAGCGCTTCCAGAAGCCAATGGATGAACTAGACTTTTGGGTCGGCGTCGGCGCTCCCTTGAGCCAATAAATCCTTCCCACTTGGGAGGGGGGGGCAAAAATCTCACTCGCTCTTTACTCCCCTTGAAGCTGGTGATCCCATTGTCATTGTCGCCTCTCCCTCCCTCTCCTTTTCCCTACCCCCAGTCACTCCTTCCCTCACCTCTACTCTTTCGCACTACACCACTAAAGACAATTTTTAAATATCATTTCAGCTTGTGTAAATGAGATCCCATTGTGATTAGAGGAGTGTGAGATGCCATTGTAACCTCATCACTGAAAGCTGCTAGAAAAGTCACTGTCACAGTCAGTTATAATTCTCAAAGTTGGCTTTTTTTAAACTTTAAATATCAGTAATGTGAAAAATAACATCAAATGTCAAGAAACTTGAGACGATCAACCACGGGAAAAAGCTGAGTCAGATTGCAAACATTTTTTGCTCTATTGTGTACCGTTTAGGCGTAGCTCCTCAGATCACAGACAGACAGGCAAACAAGTTGAGACATTTAATTATATACTAGACCAAGTGCAGCTCCCCCAACGCAGCCGTTCCCTACCCGTAGCCCCCATGGGAGACGTGGTCGTCCAACACAAGCGGCTCAGGAATCAGCAGTGCGGCTGTTTTTAAATGGCATCATTGAGGCGAGATGTGGGCGCCTGGAGCCGTTGTGGTCACTGGCCAGCAGGAGGCCACAAAATGAATGAGTGGGGGGGGGAGGGGGAAGAAGGATGTTATAAAAAATGTGTACATAAACACGACAAAATTTAATGAGGAGTGGATACTTGGAATGAAAAGTGAAATCTCTACCGAAATGGAAAATAACTCGGCGTTTCTGGGTCTGACGTTGGTGTAGCAACGAATCAAAGGCTGGCAGCCACAAGTCAGAAACACACACAGCCAGCCAGCCACAGAGTTTTAATATTATATATTTATATATACTGCAAAGTACAGATTCAGGAGCAGCTCCTTCCCCCCCCGCCCCCCTCACCTACCGGGGGACAAGGGCAAAAAGGGACGGACGTGGAAAGGAACATTGGGTCACGGGAAGGGGTGACAGCTGCAACGGGCCTTAGTGTCCGGCTGGGGATGGAGCTGGAGCTGCCAGAGCTGGAAATGAAGCTGGAGCTGGAGTCAGGGAGATCGGGAGCAAGTGGCGGAGATGACTGTGGCGGACATGACGGATTAATACCTCCCGCAGCCGGCCTCGATGGCACGGAGGATATTGTCCCTGGGTCTTCTTACCAGGGGTGTCCCTGTTCACCCTGAGTGTCCCGGCCCGCTAGTTCTGTTCCACGGGATAATTGCCAGGACTCCTGTCCATGCACATAGTTTGCAGATGACGTGAATCAAAGATCTTATAGCGAAGCAAGATGGGTTACTCTAATGCAAACGTGTAGTACGCTCATGGACGGATTCATGGGTGATTATATGACTCATTTTAGCAACCAGCCTCTGCAATCTTGTTCCGCTATCTTGCTCCGCCATTTTGCTTCCGGCCAAAGATTGGATCCGCAGCGGGGTGAGGGAATGTGGGGCCAGGGGAGAGGGAGTGGGGTCCGGGGCAGTGAGGAGAGGGAGTGTGGGGTCCGGGGCAGCGAGGAGAGGGAGTGTGCGGCCCGGGGCAGCAGGAGAGGGAGTGCGGGGCAGCGGGGAGAGGGGCATAGGAGGGGGGGAGACATTGTAGTGAGGGGGCAGGCGAGGAAGTGCCGGGGGGGATAAGTCCTAGTGTGTGTGAAGATGCGGGGAGGTTTACAATGTTTCTTATTTAATGTTTTTTTATTTAATGTCCCTTGTCTAGTCTGAAATAAAGTTCATTATTGGATCAGAAGAAATATAATTGTGTGTGTTATATGATTATATACATTTATATAATTTTCATGTATGTGTGTTTATAAACATTTTATTCTTTAACAAGAATTAACAGAATTGTGAACTAATAGAATTATGAATCTAACCCTATATCACACACAAAAAATTCCCCCGCAATGTTAATTACCCTGTGAGTCGGTTCGGTTACGGTTACTACAAAATCAACTCAAACACTGCTTGTGAACCAAAAAGAAATTATTTAAAAAGCATTAAAAAAGACAATTACTAGAGTCAAATTTTTTTCTTGACAAGAAGTATGAACTGACAGATTTATGAATCTAACCCACACAAACTGTTGCCCCGCAACATTGATTACACTGCGAGTTCAGGTTACTAAAATGGGCGGGGAAAAATGCCCAGGATCCCCTCCATAGCGTACTACACGTCAGCCCATTGCATTTAGCAGGAGTAGACTATCTTGCTCCGCTATAAGATCTTTGACGTGAATAACCCTAACCCTAACCCTAGCTCTAGCCTTAGCCCTAACCCTAGCCCTAACCCTATCAAGAAAAGATAAATTTATTTAAGAAGGATAAATATTTTAATGATTAATACCTACCGTTTAAACGTATTTTCATTTCAGATAGATCCCCCATTAAGTAAATATGCCGACTTCAAATTTCACAAGTAACCTTCGGGACATGCGGTTTTCCGGAGGGAGGGGTGGGGGGGGGCATCGAACATTGGGAATTAAAAAAAAAACCACTTTATTTATTTAGGGTTTAATCTTTCTTTATGAGGATCATGTTTATTAACAATATAGAAAAAGAAGAAATGGGATACAATTACGGATTTTCCTTATATACAGCATCAAAGTAGCTCATAATGTGTAAAATAATACAAAAATGACCATAATTATGAATTGTAATTGATAAATGAACTGTATGCCTCTGCCTATTCACCTGAAGTTAATATAGTTTTAGAAGAAGATGGTGAAAAGTTATTTGATGGTTCTTGTTGAAAATTATCACTTTTTTCGGCAGTAAACTGTTTTACAAAGGTTTAAAATCAATGCGTTAGACTGAGAAAGTATGTTTTTGGTGGTTTATTTGAGGAAGATACTTTATAATTTGAAAGTGCGACAAAAAATGGATTTTATATTCTTAAATCAGTTACAGTGTTGTTCATCATAAAAATGCGATGATGAATGCAATGGGCAACCTGGAAAAAGAAGAGGAAAACATAAATAAAGTTCTCTAAAAGATTGCGCCAAACATATTTTTCCCATAGTAGAGATGTTCATCTATGTGAAACAATATTCAAAGTTGCAAAAATTTAAGTTTTATAATAGGGTTTCCAGAAACATCAAAGTAGACACTTACTGAAGAATCACCCTGATCGGCTCTCTTTATCGTGTGCTGAATACATCTTCAGAGATATGCACATGCAGTGCTCTTTTTATGCTAGTTTTCGTGCACATTTGGGTTTAAGCTGAAGTTACCAATTATTTTTTAACCAAGATCAAACATTGCAGTACATCTGGAAAATCTTTGTTGATATATGAAAATGTTTAATTGGCTTGAAGCACTGGAGATCGGGTGCCCGTTTTCATTGGTTCATTACTTTGCAAAAGGATGTAGGGAGAATTAAAAATCATGTCTGAAATAATATTTTAAAATTTATATTGAATGTCATTCTGATTTTGTCACTGGCCTCGTACAAACTAACCACCTTCATGAATTGCATGGTGTACAGCACCGAAGTAATCAATACCTTGGATGGATTTAAAGCAGTAATCTTATCTCTGAACTCAGATGAGGCAACAAAGCTCCAGGCAGTCTGTCTGTGAAGTACTGATATCACCTGCATCCCTTGCTGGAATTGTACATTACACTTACTCCAGCGATTCTATTAATCTCACCACATTGGGTATAAAATTAATTATTGTTAATATTCAAAAGTTGAAACATGATACAAATTATGGCATACAATTGAATTAGTTTAACAGTTAACATTAACATAGGAAAATAGACTTTTTTAAAATTGTGTCTTAATTCATTTGTGTTAGCTCAACAGGTACATTTTAATTTGGTGGATCAAAAATAAGTATATAACTTGCTATGTTAATTTTATTCTATGAGACTGCAAAAGTAATTTGTTTCGAATTTGATTAAAAAAAAGCAACCTCGTATGAGGAATTCACTATAATAGAAAGATTAAACGAGCTTACCTTTTGAAGTTTGATCTTTATTTTATGAGAAGTTGAGGTGAGGGATTACGTGAAGAGCCTGCCAACCCGCATGCACATCAATCTTCAGAGCAACTGTATGAAGCCACAGACCAGTTGTACGGATTTAAACTATAGAAAGATTAATGATCCTAGAGTTTCCGGCTGATCTTTATGAGAATCAGAGTTGGGAGTGGAGGGCACGTAATCCCTCTCTTCAACTTCTCATAAAATAAAGATCAAACTTCAAATGGTAAGTTCTCGTTTGATATTTCTATTTTATGTCAAAGTCACATGAGTGACTACATGAAGCCTTGAAAGCTCTGTGGTTTCATGCAGTAACCCAATCTGTGTGTGAAACACTTAAACAGAATGACAATTAAATTGAATCTGAATCTGAATAAACCATAAATGGTAGAAAACATGGGATATTACTAACATGATGCTAACTTGCATACATGGCCATTGATCTTAATAGGACCACAGTCCCAATTAGCTTTGAGTTAGACAATAACTCAAGCAACACTGTTCAGAATTCTTTCTGCAATCATCTAGGCATATTCAACCAAATTTTTATAACTTGTGAAACTGCACTTTGTCAGCCTCCTGCTGTATGATGAAAAGGAAATATCCATTCTATTGGCTGCTAATGAGTCATCAGCAATCTCTTGAGAGACTATTAAATAACGATGAAGAAAATATGCTGTATCTCATAGCATATGTATCTTGTAGCACATAGCAAGCTCAGTGTACCTGTATACATAATAACACCCCCAATCTCCGATCTGGTGGGTATGCTGTCAACTCCAAATATACACAACCATACCCGTTTTGCTTAATGAGATAATTCCCATAAGCTACCCTTGTGTCAGTTATGACCCAGAAACCGAACCAGAGATTGAGTAAGACTGTGTTCCTTGTGCTGGAATCAGTTACTAAAAGCATAATCAATTTAAAAGCTCCCATTAGGAATACCGTAGATGAATATCTGCATAATAATTTACTGATATACATTGCACACTACTATGAGTGTAGGCTTATAGAGCGGTCATATAAAAGACACCTTGCATAACGTTAGTGAACAGCGGGTGAACAACCAATCATTTATTGTCTCACTTATGGGACTATAGAGAATGACAAAGCAGCACAAGCAGTGTCAATTTTGCTATCACATAATCGCTTCTCTAAGGCCAAACTGAAAGCAACACAAACCTCTGTTACTTCCATTTAAAAGGAACTCACATGTCTTGTTCACAAACTTCCCATACAATCGTGCAGCGCTAGGCTGCCCGAGAAAAAGGCTGCACCAGCCATCACTTGTAACTTTGAGTAAATAGGAGCTTCTTTCTTCTTAATACCGTAAGAGGCATCTACTGATAAACCCCTAATTCGTATCAGCTGCAAATTTTGCCTGTCATTTAAAAACTCGATAACCCAATGCCCTTTTGATCTGAGTAGGGCAGCATTAGCTTCCACTTCTGGCTTTGTCATCAAAGCACCAGATATATCTGTGCCTCTTGTGTATAGACATGGCAAAGTATGCATCTTCAAGATCGATTCTCTGAATCAGCTAAATTGCTGAAAGCCAATCATCCATCTCAACTGGGTAACCAAACACATGATCAGATTAGTCAAATCCTAACCTGATTTGGCATGCTCCACATTTCTGCAATCTTGAGAAATGTCAGAAATACCCCTCTTGTTCTTGGACAGACTACTCATCCTTTGTGAGATGTCACTGATTCCACTTGGAACCATCATTTCCTCTATTGACCTTACGGACGTAAATATTTCGGCTTCTCTTCCCACAGAAGATACATTATCTATTTATTAATTTATTTTGCTGATAACATATAATCAGAACCTTATGGCTAGAGCTGAAACACAGCATCTACTTGCCAAGTTCACTGTCAACTCTTGACTGTCAGAGTCACCACGAATCCTCAACGTTCTTCCTCAGAGTGGAAATTAGCATAATGCAAGCTTGAACCAGGAATTGCTTCACAGTCCTCTGACTGAAACCACCTGTCTGAGTCGCCAGTGTGTGCAACACAATCTCTCCCACCAGCCACTCCATCAGGAATACTGGTATAGAGAGCCTATAAATTATTATATATACATTTTTGATTCACAACATGAACCTGCAGGTTAGATAAAAAATACTACATGCCAAACCGGCTTCCAGCTGGTAGCTACCTATCCCAGAGAGGATGGTAATTATGTTTCCAACAAACTGGCAACTCCACTAACTGAGCCGAAATTTAAATGTGTGTAGAGGGAGACTTCAACTACTTCACTCTATTAAACAGCCCGATAACCTGAATCACAGATGTTGAGGCAATGCTTCCCTGGTCAATATGGCCAGCCAGTTCCAAGATGGTCTACCCGGAACCAGGGTAACCAAGCTGTTCCTACTTGGAACTTACAGAAGTTACTACGCAAGGCACACTGCCAATGTTTCTGCATCAACCTGATCTTCTCCGGAGACAGTGAAAAAGATACTAGACAGCCTATGCTGCCACTAAATCCAAACCTGGGCTGATAGACTGCTCCATTTTGGAGTTGTACGGAGGTTAATAAAGAGACCTTACCTGTCGACGTCTCTGAACCCGGGTCGACCTGCTTGTTGGAGCTTCAGCAAAGTTCCATTGCAGACCATGTCTGACCACATCTTCAACTCCACGCTTGCGAACAGCTCATTTCTGGAGCTCAAAAGCGATATTGCTGTGCAAGGCATGCCTGTCAGCATTCCTGGGCCGAATGGGACAGAGTACATCTTTGACCTACAACCTCTTAGATCCTTGCTGGAGCTTTTATTGTGCAGGCCACTCTGCCAGTATATTCCCAGCCTGGATAGACAGGTTGCTTCTTTGACCAGCTGCTCCTTCGGAGCCTCAGCGGGGCTCACTGGACAGGTCGCGCCTGTCATAACTGCAAACCAGGTTCAACAAGCTGCTCTTGCGAGGCCAGCTAGTGACTCCCGACTGCTCCTCTCCAGAGCTTCAACGGCGCTTCCTGCTCCTTGAATACAGGGTGAAAAACCCGCCGGAATACTGGAGCTATAACCACCTAGAATGGTAATCCATCCCCGCAGCCGTCTAAAATTCACCCTGCAAGTCTTCAACTTGGTACATAAGTTCTCTTTGAAGAGATACTATGCAGGCTGTATGTAAAGAATTTGAAGAGGTACTATGCAGGCCCTGTAAAAATGAGCCATTTTGGGAATTATCTCATGCCTTATAGCATTTTGCGAAGGCAATAGCCCCAACTGGGTATATCGAGAAGTGATAATGCAATTTCGTGCAAAAGGCCGAAATGAATCCAGTGCGGTTTGGGGCTGATGACATAATTTTGTTGCCTACATATCCTCACTGGAATATCCCAACTGATGAAATTGACATATGGAATCATCCAAAAGTCTGGTAGTGGCATATTTCCTGGATAATTTTTGCCAGATCTTCTATCCCCAAAGATATGGCAAATATGTGACAAGAGCCAGTAGCTCCTTCATATAATTAAAAATTAAGCATATCCCCCATTAGTTCAGGAATTTCCTTATCGATATCCACATAATTGGAGTCACTTATGTAAGAATCTCCAACACTCCCCTCTTCTGAGCGGGAAATATCATAATGCAATCCTGAGCCAGATATTGCTTCCGTTCTTCTGAGTGGGAGATATTATCACGCAACCCTGAACCAGTTGTTGCTGCCACAGGCATCTGATTGACACAGCCTGTAAACGTCTCCTGAGCTAGGAGCACATTTTCATTTATTTTTATTTGTTCATTCATTTATTTCATTTTTATTCTTTTTATATTTGTTTGTTTGTTCATTCATTTATTTATTGCACTTACTAGACAGGTTGTGCCTGCTAGTGACTCTGTGTCCTTGCTACCTTCAGGAGCCTCAACGGAGTATTTTAGTGGAGTAAAACATTTTGCAACCCTGAACCAGATGTTGCCTCCTCAGGCCTTCGGCCCTCATCTGGCCCATAATCGGAGTCACCTCTGTAATCTCCGATACTCCACTCATCAGAAAGGGTGGAATACTGCAACCCTGAGCCAGGTGTTGCCACAGGCATTTGGCTGGAGCCGCCTGTTAATGCCTCCGTGGCACGGAGCATATTTCTCATTACAGAGCCTGCTCGCACGGAGCCTCTCATAGCTTTACGCTCGCCGCGCTGGCCACTGTTATTTTTAGAACATGAGCTCCCACAGAGCCTCCATAGCATTCAGCTATCCCGGACACACCGGTCGCTGCTATTTTTAAAACATGAGCTTCCGCGGAGCCTCCATAACATTCAGCAATCCTGGCCGCGCCGGATACTGCTATTTTTAAACCATGAGCTCCCGCGGATCTTCCATATCATTCAGCAATCCTGGCCGCAGCTATTTTTATCCCACCTCCATGGCGGCAGCTGCATCATCGTTAGACCCCCTACAGTTTGCCTATCGCCCCAACCGCTCTACAGAGGATGCCATCTCCACCACGCTGCACACAGTAATCGCGCATCTGGAACACAAGAACACATACGCCAGAATCCTGTACATTGACTTCAGCTCAGCGTTTAATACCATCATCCCACAGAGACTTGTGGAGAAACTAACCCTGCTGGGCCTCAACACCACCCTGTGTCACTGGATCTTGGACTTTCTGACAGAGAGACCGCAGTCAGTCCGTGTTGGCAAGAACACTTCAGGCTCGATCACGCTGAGCACCGGCTCCCCTCAAGGCTGTGTGCTCAGCCCGCTGTTGTTCACACTGCTCACACATGACTGTGCTGCCAGATTTAGGGACAATAAAATCATTAAGTTCGCGGACGACACTACAGTGGTGGGACTCATCAGTGGAGATGACGAAACAAGGTACAGGGAGGAAGTAGAACAACTGGTGGACTGGTGCGGCAAAAATAACCTGGAATTGAATGTCGACAAAACTAAGGAGATGGTTGTCGACTTCAGAGGGCGCAGCCAGAGCATACAACCGCTCAAGTTGAGAGCATAAAGTTCCTCGGTGTGCAGATAACGGACAACCTCACCTGGTCCAGGAACACCACTGGGACCGTCAAAACGGGCCTCGACTGCACTTCCTGAGGAAACTAAAACAGGCCTCACTCCCCACCAACATCCTCAGGACTTTCTACAGGGGCACGGTGGAGTCTGTACTCATGTACTGCATCAATACGTGGTACTGCACCTGCAACTGCTCGGACAGGAAGGCTCTGCAGAGGGTAGTGAGGGGAGCAGAGAGGATTATTGGTGTCTCCCTACCCTCGGTACAAGAACTGTTCCAGAGCCGCTGTCTGAAGAAAGCACAGAGAATTGCCAAGGACAAACTGCACCCCCTCCACACACACCTGGATCTCTTGCCATCAGGCAAGAGATATCGAAGCATCAAAGCCCGGACTACGAGGCTGCTAAACAGCTTCCTACCACAGGCTGTGAGGCTGCTAAACAGTCATTCTGCACTCACAGTCACTTGACTTGACTCTGCGGCTGGCACGGACACTTTAATAACTGGCACTGGCCACTCAAATCAGCGGCCCCGGACATTTTTTTATGATTGGTTTACTGTATTTTAACATTGTGTTTTTTACCTGATTTTAACTATTTATACTGTTCCATCAGGGACTGGATTGTTTTTATTTTATTTTTTTATTTATTTTTTTTTAGTGTTATTATGTGAGAAGTGTTTTAAATTTCATGTGCGAGGCTCCGCTATTCACTGGGAAACGTCTTTTCATTTTGCACTGTACTTGTTGCTTGCAAGATGACAATAAAGGTTGATTGATTGATTGATTGATAAGCTGTGCCAGCTTCGACGGGCCCGCTGCCCCTGTTCCCGAGCAGCGGCCCATTCCTGAAATAATTTTTTTTCTCTTACCTGTCGCAGCATTTTCGAACTGCTCCAATTCTCACGCCATGTGTCGATGTATTGATGCGCATGCGGGCTCGCGGGCTCTTCACATAGTCACTCACGTGACTTCGATATAAAACACTATATTTTGAACACTGTTTCTTTTCTCTTTTGCACTCCCTGTTGTACTCATGTATGGTATGATAGCACACATGTATGGTATACTTTTGGAGGATAGCACGCAAAACAAAGTTTTTCACTGTATAATAATTACCCAGTACCAAAGAGATGCAATGTTTTCAAAGTGAACAGTTTGGTCACATTAAGAAAACCAGCTTTTTACATTTCAAATGCATCCTTGATGTCCAAAAACCATGTGATGTCTATTTTCAGTTCACATTTTATAATGTTGCATTCCATTTTGCCATTGTTGAGCTTAGCCTGTTGCATAAATGGAAGCTACCACCAGCCATCACCAACCCCAAAGTGTTTGCTTGTTTCCAAGCTTGTTTCTGACTGGGCAAGATAAAAATTAGAATAGCAGTAAGAATGGGTTATGCAATAATTTCACAACCCAACAATAACATTTCTCTTTGCGGACATTATTGCTTTGAAATTCAAGTCAAGTTGCGGTCATTGTTATATGCATCAATACGATGAGCTACATGTTCAATGAAAATGTAAGCCTCAGAATTATTTTATTTATTTTATGCGCTCCACCAGGACTGGCGCTTAGCCCTATCTAGTGAAATACAGGGATGGAAGGTTGTGGTTTGGAAATTAAATGAAGATTGCCAATGATAGATACAGTGGCTTGCAAAAGTATTCATACCCCTTGAATTTTTCCACATTTTGTCACGTAACAACCACAAACGTAAATGTATTTTATTCGGATTTTATGTGATAGACCAACACAAAGTGGCACATAATTGTGAAGTGGAAGGAAAATGATACATGGTTTTCAAATTTTTTTACAAATAAAAAACTGAAAAGTGTGGCGTGCAAAAGTATTCAGCCCCCTTTACTCTGATGTCCCCAAATAAAATCCAGTGCAACCAATTGCCTTCAGAAGTCACTTAATTAGTAAATAGAGTCCACTTGTGTGTAACCTAATCTCAGTATAAATACAGCTGTTCTGTGACGGCCTCAGAGGTTTGTTAGAGAACATTATTGAACAAACAGCATCATGAAGTCCAAGGAACACACAGACAGGTCAGGGATAAAGTTGTGGAGAAGTTTAAAACAGGGTTAGGTTATAAAAAAATATCCCAAGCTTTGAACATCTCATGGAGCATTGTTCAACCCATCATCCGAAAATGGAAAGAGTATGGCACAACTGCAAACCTACCAAGACATGGTCGTCCACCTAAACTGACAAGCCGGGCAAGGAGAACATCGATCAGAGAAGCAGCCAAGAGGCCCATGGTAACTGTAGGAGCTGCAGAGATCCACAGCTCAGATGGGAGAATCTGTCCACAGGACAACTATTAGTCATGCACTCCACAAATCCGGCCTTTATGGAAGAGTGGCAAGAAGAAAGCCATTGTTGAAAAAAAGCCATAAGGATTCCCGTTTGCAGTTTGCCACAAGCCATGTGGAGGACACAGCAAACATGTGGAGGAAGATGCTCTGGTCAGATGTGACCAAAATTGAAGTTTTTGGCCCAAATGCAAAACGCTATGTGTGGCGGAAAACTAACACTGCACATCACCCTGAACACTGTGAAACATGGTGGTGGCAGCTTCATGCTGTGGGGATGCTTTTCTTCAGCAGGGACAGGGAAGCTGGTCAGAGTTGATGGGAAGATGGATGGAGCCAAATACGGGGAAATCTTGGAAGAAAACCTGTTAGAGTCTGCAAAAGACTTGAGACTGGGGTGGATGTTCACCTTCCAGCAGGACAACGACCCTAAACATACATCCAGAGCTACAATGGAATGGTTTAGATCAAAGCATATTCATGTGTTAGAATGGCCCAGTCAAAGTCCAGGCCTAAATTCAATTGAGAATCTCTGGCAAGACTTGAAAATTGCTGTTCACAGACGCTCTCCATCTGACTGAGCTTGAGCTATTTTGCAAAGAAGAATGGGTAAAAATTTCAGTCTCTAGATGTGCAAAGCTGGTAGAGATATACCCCAAAAGACTTGCAGCTGTAATTGCAACGAAAGGTGGTTCTACAAAGTATTGACTCAGGGGGGCTGAATACTTTTGCACGCCACACTTTTCAGTTTTTTATTTGTAAAAAAATTTGAAAACCATGTATCATTTTCCTTTCACTTCACAATTATGCACCACTTTGTGTTGGTCTCTCACATAAAATCCCAATCCAATAAAATACATGTGGTTGTAACGTGACAAAATGTGGAAAAGTTCAAGGGGTATGAATACTTTTGCAAGCCACTGTATATACAGGAGTATTGTGAGGGTTTATCTAGAGAGCATGGAGCTCAGAAACGTTGGTTGGATACGCTTGGTTTGCAAGGGATAGGGGAGCAGTTGATAACTGAGTCTGTGAGCAAAGGTGGATGGTATCTCCATGACTTTACTTAAAGAAAGTTGTTGCACTGGATTAAAAGATAGCAACGGTAGATTGAGTGTGATGACTGAGTGTGCATGGGGTTAAATTGGACAAGGTCTATGACTTCCTGGTAGGGGAGGCATGATTTAATTGAAGGAGAACTGAGTCTTCATCTAAGATTTTCTATTTTCATTCTTTCTACTCAAGAACAGCCAAAGTAGGTTCCCTTTATGCAATGCTGGATCGGGCTTTAGGAGTTTAGTGAGTATGCTTCTACCTGATGTCAAATTTATTAAAAAATGCATCCAGATGTATATTCCACGTCACTGGAAGTCGCTAAATATGCACTGATATTTCATTCATCAGCATGTGAAATGCACAGAGTACATAGAAATAAAATGATGGACTTTGTGTGCTGTACATTTGGAATCTAATTATTAATATTTTTTATTTTTCTTTGAATCAATTTGCAAAGTGCACAAAAACATAATGTTCCAATTATTAGGTTATATTACCTGTTATATTCCTGAATACCTTACCTATCTTTCATTAAAAGACAATATCAATTAAATTACTTCACTTAATTTTTTTTATTTTGCATTGTAAATTGAACTCAAATGTTGAAATTATTCACGAAATACCTGGAATTAGATATTATGCAATGCCTATAAAATTTGTGAAGCTTTTAGTATTAAGAGCTTTGTTATGGGTCGTTATTGAATATATAAATGTGTTAAGTAGGTTAAGAAGCATAGATCGAACTAGCACATTATGTTCTTCCTATTACGGAAGTAAAGCTGATGGGAGCTATTTACTATTGTTATCAGGAAACACTTGTATTTATGCACCACTGTTCATTTAAGATGTTGATAGCTAGTGAAAGATTGCTCATACCAAGCTGCCACAAGCAACAATATAATAATTCTCAACGATTTTTCACTCGTGATGGTGAAAGGGGATAAATATTTTCCAGGGCAACATGGAGTTAAACTTAAATATTCTTCAAAGTAGTACCATGCAAGTAGACATGGCTCCGTTCCAACATCTCTTCCAAATTATAGCAAGACTACTCAAATGGCACAGGGAATAAAGAACTTCATGCATGTGGAAGTAAGAATTCCATTGTTCCATTTGGGTACATGTGACAATTAAACACTCATGAATCTTGACTATCTTAAGTTTTGGAAGGAATGGATAAACTGAGTTTGCTTTCCATGCATTGGAGAAAATCTAATAGGGATTTTCAAGATCATGAAGAATTTTGATGGAATAAGAGACATTATTCCAAGTGGCAGAAAAAAATGATAACTAAGATTAAAGGTGGGACATATGATAAAAGAACCATAAGTAAAAGAAGAAAAAAAAATTAGTAACAAGCTGATGCAATCTTAAATGCACTAGGTGGAAGAAGCTTTCAAAAGGGAACTATAAAACTTCTCGAAATGAAGAATAAATGTGTAACTAAAAAGAAAATACAAAGGAATAGCTCTCCATTGGGATGACCAGGCATGGTGCCCAACCCGTGTCATCTTTTTAATCTTACAAAAGTGATGCTTCATCTCAGTTGGCAGATATGCAGAATAGATTTCCATCCTATCCATGTACCTGTCCTGATGTGGGTTGTGAGACATCCTGCCATGCTATACAAGTAACTAATATGTGGGTTGCCATCAAATATCTTGACAGAAGTTTAAATTCCATTGCTGCTGATGAAAAAAAAATCTATATAGTGCTATCATATGGCACAACATTGTTTGACACTTGTATTGTTCATCGAACAATTGTTCCACTTTACAATTTAGCAAAATATAGCTACGTATTCCAGCACTAAACCACAGATAGTTTTGTCTTTTATTTTGTATCAAACTTATTTTAAATAACTACTTTCTCTATATCCAAAATCAAACATTATATTAGAATCAATGTTAAATAGTGCCAGTGCTGGAATATGAAATACAAACAAGAAGTTCTCACCAAGTCTGTGAGTATCTGTGGAAAGGAAAATAGAGTTATATTTTGAAATTGGTAACCTTTAATCGGGAAAGGGAATTGTTGCAGATGAACAGGTAATACGTGCCAGAGCAAGGATATTGTGAAGAACAGTGAAGGAGAGAACTGAAGGCAAAATGTGTTATAAGATGGAAGGCAAGAGAGATTGAACTGCAGAAGTGCTGAAAGGGCAAGGTAATCAAAGACTAGATGATGTGAAGATGCTGAACGATTGTATGAAATTACAACAGGAATTTAGAGCACATGTTAGAATATTGGTTTGAATACTTGCTGGAAAATAAACAACTATTTCATTTTTAGCCTACTGGTAGTTATAGTTGTATAGCAGAGTGAAAGACTAATGAGCCTGTCCCACTTATGCAACTTTTTTGGCAACTGCCGGCACCCGTCATAGGTCATTGCAGGTCCCCAAAAATGTTCAACATGTTGAAAATTCAGCGGCGACCAGAAAGAGGCTACAACTCTTTGGGCGACTGAGGAGACTACTCACGACCATACAGGCGATACCCTGGCGACATGTGTGAAGCCGATATGGTTGTGAGTAGTCGCCCAAACAGTCGTACCTTGTTCTGGTCGTCGCTGGATTTTCAACATGTTGAAAATTGTCGGCGACCTGCTGCGACTATGATGGGTGCCGGCAAGTCGCCGAAAAAATTGCGTAAGTGGGACAGGCCCATAATGCAAACACGAAGCCACTTCTATCACCGCTCCTCAAATTTTCTATTGTCTCCAGTTCATAACTTGAAATTTATAGATTTAGCACCTTTTTGCAGTAAGTTATAGGATTTGCAGTATAACTTCCAGTTAACTTTAAAGACAATATATTAAAAAAAAATCAATTGTGAATTTCCTTCTTGCTGGAAATCTGCTGGCAGAAACTCTATACCAGACATAATCAAATTAACTTTAAAGATCAGGCTTTTGTTGTGAGATGTTCTCATGATTTAATTTATTCCATTTGTAAAACAAGGATTGCCACTTTTCTGGTTTTAAATTTGTAGCTCTTGAATGGGTTGTTCTGACAATCCTATAATGTTTACTGGAAATATGTAAGTGCTAAGGGAGTCTTTCAGGTCTGGCTAATAAATAATGAAATATAAGGTTTGCAACTATCTGTGCCTTTTGGCGTTAAATGGAATTGCAGTACTGAACATTAATCAGAAAAATCATTACAACAATTGTCGCACTACAGTACTTTGACAGCACTTCAAAATTCTACTAAGAATTGATTGCAACATTTTAATGATGCTCTACTATTTTACTGTAAATTGAAATTCATGACAGAATGAAATTGCCCCCTGAGATTTCTCAAAATGAATTTCTCTTTGCAGTGCAACTTTCATCTGACTGTAACTTTAAGATAAATTTTGTGCAGGCTGTGTCTATTTAGCTGGATCATTTTACAACCTTCCTGCAATTAATCACTTTCGAAGCACAATAACAAAGATTTCCGCCAAACTGGTGAATGGATTGGATGCTGGTTTTGGCAAGAGGTGTTGAGCAAAACACCTAGAGAGATCATCTTTTAGTTGATTAAATTGCATGGAAAATGCACTGGCAGTTCAAATCGAGTCATAAATTTTAATGCAAGACCTCATAAAGTGTAGGGGTTGCAATGTTAAAGGTACTAGTCTAAATATGCAACTGGACGATTCAAATGTTTGAATATGTCATCAAAACTAAAAAGTGGTACAAATTCAGAATGCAGAGTAGAAATTAAAAATGTGCATATTATACACATGCACAAAGGCCACAGAGCACACTATTGAGGTAATAATTTGATTGCAATGCATGTTTGATGCTGCCTCATGATATTACAGGGTAACTACTAAACCTTTACCAGGAAAGCAATTCTTAACGGTGAGGTGAATGTTTGCTGGAATGGGATCCAGCTGATCCAAATCTAATCCTGCATGTCCACCATTTGCATCGTAACATTAGATTGTACCTCGGGGAAGCACGATTCATGTTCCTTTATCGGTCTGCCAATGTTAGAAGCTGAAACAGTGCTATCTGCAATGATGATCCCTGCTAATAACTGCTACTATTGAGCTCATGCCTAGACGTTTGCACAATGCAGTTGTTGATGTTACAATCAGTCACAGAAAGCAGCAATGTTTTAGGCTTAAAATTTTTTTTTTTTAAACTGGAATGGATGTTATTTTACTGGAATGTTACATATGTACAAAAGTCTCTCCCATCCCTGACAGCACCACCCACTCTCCAAAATCTGGATGAAACTGTAAAGGTCCAATGTAGGGCACCTTTGCAAAACATCTTTCTCTCTGCAATTATTGATTTTGATTCTGAAATGTTCTGATACATTCCGTTTTGGGTACAAAGGAGGCATAGTTGGATAACACATCAGTCAATGCTGTTGGTTGTGCTGGATGGTGCATACTTTTCCAGAAGATGGCTTCTACATTTGACTTTGCTAATACATTTACTGCAGAGCTTTTCTGTGACCCAGATAACTGATCAGTGAAACAAGGCCAGAATCATGTAACAGTTCGAGGTCAGAGTTTAACGGGGTGACGGAGGAACTGAAGGATATCCACAATAGGCAGGAAATGGTGTTGGATAGACTGATGGGACTGAAGGCAGATAAATCCCCAGGGCCTGGTGGTCTGCATCCCAGGGTACTTAAGGAAGTGGCTCTAGAAATCGTGGATGCATTGGTGATAATTTTCCAATGTTCTATAGATTCAGGCTCAGTTCCTGGGGATTGGAGGGTAGCTAATGTTATCCCACTTTTTAAGAAAGGCGGGAGAGAGAAAACAGGGAATTATAGACCAGTTAGCCTGACATCGGTGGTAGGGAAGATGCTGGAGTCAATTATAAAAGATGATATAGCTGAACATTTGGATAGCAGTAACAGGATCGGTCTGAGACAGCATGTATTTACGAAAGGGAAATCATGCTTGACTCATTTTCTGGAATTTTTTGAAGATGTAACTAGAAAACTGGACAAGCAGGAGCCAGTGGATGTACTGTACCTGGACTTTCAGAAAGCATTTGATAAGGTCCCACATAGGAGATTAGTGGGCAAAATGAGGGCACATGGTATTGGGGGTAGAGTGCTGACATGGATAGAGAAGTGGTTGGCAGACATGAAAAAAAAAGAGTTGGGATTAACGGGTCCCTTTCAGAATGGCAGGCAGTGACTAGTGGGGTACCACAAGGCTCGGTACTGGGGCTGCAGCTTTTTACAATATACATCAATGATTTAGATGAAGGGATTCAAAGTAACATTAGCAAATTTGCAGATGACACAAAGCTGGGTGGCAGTGTGAACTGTGAGGATGCTATGAGAATGCAGGGTGACTTGGACAGGTTTGGGGAGTGGGCAGATGCATGGCAGATGAAGTTTAATTCGGATAAATGTGAGGTTATCCACTTTGGCAGCAAAAACAGGAAGGCAGATTACTATCTAAATGGCATCAAGTTGGGAAAAGGGGAAGTACAATGGGATCTGGGGGTCCTTGTACATCACTCTATGAAAGTAAGCATGCAGGTACAGCAGGCAGCGAAGAAAGTGAATGACATTTTGGCCTTTATAACAAGAGGAATCTAACATAGGAGCAAAGAGGTCCTTCTGCAGTTGCACAGAGCCCTAATGAGACCACACCTGGAGTATTGTGTGCAGTTTTGGTCCGCTACCTACCCCCACACTGGATCCCTATCAGTTTGCCTACTGCAAGAACAGGAGTATGGAGGATGCCCTCTCAACGACACTTCACTCCGCCCTCTCCCACCTCGACAACAGAGACACTTACGTAAGAATGCTGTTCATCGATTACAGCTCAGCATTCAACACCATAATACCATCAAAACTGATCACCAAACTCGGTAACCTGGGCATCGACCCCTCCCTCTGCAACTGGATACTGGACTTTCTAACCAACAGACCCCAGTCTGTTAGGTTAGACAAGCACACCTCTTCAACCCTCACCCTGAACACTGGCGTTCCACAGGGCTGTGTGCTGAGCCCCCTCCTCTACTCCCTCTTCACCTATGACTGCATACCTGTACATGGTACTAACACCATCATCAAGTATGCAGATGATACAATGGTGATTGGCCTCATCAGCAACAATGATGAGTTGGCCTACAGGGAGGAGGTCCTGCACTTAGCAGCATGGTGCGCTGACAACAACCTGGCCCTTAACTCCAAGAAGACCAAGGAGCTCATTGTAGACTTCAGGAAGTCCAGAGGCGGCACGCACACCCCTATCCACATTAACGGGACGGAGGTGGAACGTGTTTCTAGTTTCAGGTTCCTGGGAGTCAACATCTCCGATGACCTCTCTTGGACCCACAATACCTCAACTCTGGTCAAGAAGGCTCATCAGCATCTCTTCTTCCTGAGGAGACTGAAGAAGGTCCATCTGTCTCCTCAGATCCTGGTGAACTTCTACCGCTGCACCATCGAGAGCATCCTTACCAACTGCATCACAGTATGGTATGGCAACTGTTCTGTTTCCGACCGGAAGGCACTGCAGAGGGTGGTGAAAATTGCCCAACGCATCACCGGTTCCACGCTCCCCTCCAATGAGTCTGTCCAAAGCAAGCGCTGTCTGCGGTGGGCGCTCAGCATCGCCAAGGACTGCTCTCACCCCAACCATGGACTGTTTACCCTCCTACCATCCGGGATACGCTACAGGTCTCTCCGTTGCCAAACCAGCAGGTTGAGGAACAGCTTCTTCCCGGCGGCTATCACTCTACTCAACAACGTACGTCGGTGACTGCCAATCACCACCCCCCCCGGACACTTATTATTATTTATTCAAATCATTTGCTATGTCGCTCTTCCAGGGAGATGCTAAATGCATTTCGTTGTCTCTGTACTGTACACTGACAATGACAATTAAAATTGAATCATTGAATCTTTTTTTTTAATCTAATTTGAGGAAGGACATTCTTGCTATTGAGGGAGTGCAGCGTTGGTTTACAAGGTTAATTCCCGGGATTGCGGGACTGTCATATGCTGAGAGAATGGAGCAGCTGGGCTTGTACACTCTGGAGTTTAGATGGACGAGAGGGCATCTCATTGAAACATATAATATTGTTAAGGGTTTGGACACGCTAGAGGCAGGAAACATGTTCCTGATGTTGGGGGAGTCCAGAACCAGGGGCCATAGTTTAAGAATAAAGAGTAAGCCATTTGGAACGGAGACTACAAAACACTTTTTCTCACAGAGAGTGGTGAGTCTGTGGAATTCTCTGCCTCAGAGGGCGATGGAGGCAGTTTCCCTGGATGCTTTCAAGAGAGAGCTAGATAGGGCTTTTAAAAATAGCGGAGTCAGGGGATAAGGGGAGAAGGCAGGAACGGAGTACTGATTGGGGATGATCAGCCACGATCACATTGAATGGCGGTGCTGGCTCAAAGGGCCGAATGGCCTACTCTTGCACCTATTGTCTATTGTCTATTGTCTTTTGTCTATTGTAATAATAGCCCCATTGGATGAAGAGCTGCATGTTTAGACTGCTCTCTCTGTCAAATGTTTAGAAAGAAAGGCATATATTGATACATGGTACACAGAAAAGCTGGAGAAACTCAGCGGGTGCAGCAGCATCTATGGAGTGAAAGAAATTGGCAACATTTCGGGCCAAAACCCTTCTTCAGACTGATCGGGGGTTGGGGGGGCCTACTCCTGCACCTATTGTCTATTGTCTATTGTCTTTTGTCTATTGTAATAATAGCCCCATTGGGGTGGGGGGGGAAAGGCATATATTGGGGACAGAAAAGGAAAAAGGAGGAGGGGCCTGAAGGCTGGGGGGAGGGGCTGGGGGATGGGAGGAGACAGCAGGGGGACTGAGGAAGGGGAGGACACAGCAAGGACTAACAAAATTGGGAGAATTCGATGTTCATGCCCCCAGGATGCAGACTCCCCAAGCGGAATATGAGGTGCTGTTCCTCCAATTTCCGGTGTTGCTCGCTGTGGCCATGGAGGAGACCAAGGACAGAGAGGTCAGAGATGGAGTGGGAGGGGGAGTTGAAGTGCTGAGCCACCAGGAGGTCATCTTGGTTATTGCGGACCGAGCGGAGGTGTTCGGCGAAACGATCGCCCACCTCCGATTGGTCTCACCGATATAGGTCTGCTGACATCTAGAGCAGCGGATGCAATAGATGAGGTTGGAGGAGATGCAGGTAAACCTCTGTCGCACCTGGAACGACTGCTTGGGTCCTTGAACAGAGTCGAGGGGGGAGGTAAAGGGACAAGTGTTGCATCTCTTGCGGTTGCAAGGGAAAGTGCCCGGGGAGGGGGTGGTACGAGAGGGAAGGGAAGAATTGACAAGGGAATTATGGAGGGAGCGGTCTTTACGGAAGGCAGATATGGGGGGAGATGGGAAGATCTGGCGAGTGGTGGGGTCACGTTGGAGGTGGCGAAACTGACGGAGGATTATTTGTTGTATGTGACGACTGGTGGGGTGAAAGGTGAGGACGAGGGGGAATCTGCCCTTGTTGCGAGTGGGGGGGATGGGGAGAGAGAGCAGTGTTGCGGGGTATGGAAGAGACCCTGGTGCGAGCCTCATCTATGGTGTAGGAGGGGAACCCCCGTTCCCTGAATAATGAGGACATTTCAGATGCCCTGGTGTGGAACGCCTCATCCGTGGAGCAGATGCGGCGTAGACGGAGGAATTGGGATTAGGGGATGGAGTCCTTACAGGAAGTAGAGTGGGAAGAAGTGTTGTCCAGATAGCCATGGGACTCAGTGGGTTTATAGTGGATGTCGGTCAGAAGTCTATCACCTGCAATGGAGATAGTGAGGTCAAGGAATGAATGGGAAGTGTTGGAAATGGTCCAGGTGTATTTGAGTGCTGGATGGAAGTTAGTTGTGAAATATATTGATACATGTTTTACTCAAACTATCGTTGATTTATTCATGATGAGGGTCTTTGGATGTATTTAAAAGAGAATCGGAAATGTAAGGTGCTCACTATTCAGGCTTGAATTCAAATATACACGAAGGAATTCTAGCAGAGAGTAAGGCACCATTGGGAACTGCACAGTTTGGAAATGTACAGATTGGAGATGTACGAACAAGGAGATTTGCAGCTCGGAGACGTCTAGGATGGTAGGTTTACAGCTATAAGATATATAGGGCTGAGACCAAAGATCAAGGAACCAATTTGATCCCTTGAAAAAGCAGCAGTGTTAGATCTACAGCTAGAGCCATTAGCATTTCAAAGCCAAAGTGGATTTTGGACCATAAATGTAAATCCGTCTTAAAACCAGTAGTTTGTTGAGTCATAGAGTTGTATTTTAAAGCCCAACTAGTCCATGCCGACCAAGATACCTCATCTAAACTAATCCCTATTGCATGCATTTGGCCCAAATTACTCGTATTATTTCATATCCATGTACCTGTCCGTGTCTTTTAAATGCTGTTATAGTACTTAGCTAAACTACCTACTCTACCAGCTTGTTCCATATACCCACCACCTTCTGTATGAAAAAGTAACCCATCAGATTCCTATTAAATCTTGCATCTCACACCTTAAATCTATGTCCTCTGGCCTTTGATTCCCATACCCTGGTAAAAGACCCTTTCTATTTTCCTGAGGATTGGAGATTGATCCTATCTACCTTCCTGAGGATTGGAGGGTAGCTAATGTAACCCCACATTTTAAAAAGGGAGGGAGAGAGAAAACGGGGAATTACAGACCAGTTAGTCTAACATCGGTAGTGGGGAAACTGCTAGAGTCAGTTATTAAAGATGGGATAGCAGCACATTTGGAAAGTGGTGAAATCATTGGACAAAGTCAGCATGGATTTATGAAAGGTAAATCATGTCTGACGAAACTTATAGAATTTTTTGAGGATGTAACTAGTAGAGTGGATAAGGGAGAACCAGTGGATGTGTCATACCTGGACTTTCAGAAGGCTTTCGACAAGGTCCCACATAAGAGATTAGTTTGCTAACTTAAAGCACACGGTATTGGTGTTTCAGTATTGATGTGGATAGAGAACTGGCTGGCAGACAGGAAGCAAAGAGTAGGAGTAAACGGGCCCTTTTCCGAATGGCAGGCAGTGACTAGTGGGGTATCGCAAGGCTCGGTGCTGGGACCCCAGCTATTTACAATATATATTAATGATTTGGATGAGGGAATTGAATGCATCATCTCCAAGTTTGCGGATGACACGAAGCTGAGGATGCTAGGAGGCTGCAAGGTGAATTGGATAGGTTGGGTGAGTGGGCAAATGCATGGCAGATGCAGTACAATGTGGATAAATGTGAGGTTATCCACTTTGGTGGCAAAAACAGGAAAGTAGACTATTATCTGAATGGTGGCCAATTAGGAAAAGAGGAGATGCAACGAGACCTGGGTGTCATGGTACACCAGTCATTGAAAGTAGGCATGCATGTGCAGCAGGCAGTGAAGAAAATAAATGGTATATTAGCATTCATAGCAAAAGGATTTGAGTATAGGTGCAGGGAGGTTCTACTGCAGTTATACAGGGTCTTGGTGAGACCACACCTGGAGTATTGCATACAGTTTTGGTATCCAAATCTGAGGAAAGACATTCTTGCCATAGAGGGAGTACAACGAAGGTTCACCAGACTGATTCTTGGGATGTCAGAACTTACATATGAAGAAATACTGGATATGCTTGGCTTGTACTCGCTAGAATTTAGAAGATTGAGGGGGGATCTTATAGAAGCTTACAAAGTTCTTAACGGGTTGGACAGGCTAGATGCAGGAAGATTGTTCCTGATGTTGGGGAAGTCCAGAACAAGGGGTCACAGTTTAAGGATAAGGGGGAAGTCTTTTAGGACTGAGATATGAAAAACATTTTCACACACACAGAAAGTGGTGAATCTCTGGAATTCTCTGCCACAGAAGGTTGTTGAGGCCAGTTCATTGGCTATATTTAAGGGGGAGTTAGATGTGGCCCTTGTGGCTAGGGGGATCAGGGGGTATGGAGAGAAGGTAGGAACGGGATACTGAGTTGGATGATCAGCCGTGATCATATTGAATGGGGAGAAGGGCCGAATGGCCTACTCTTGCATCTATTTTTTATGTTTCTATGTTTCTATTCCACTCATGATTTTATACACCTCTATTAGGTAACCCCTTAGCTACCTGCACTCCAAGGAATAAAGTCTTAAGGGCCTGTCCCACTTTCGTGTCTTTGGCACGCAAATTACGGAACCTCGTGGTCGCGTTGAGCCGCGACGGTCCCACGCGACTTCATTCGATCGCACAGCCATCTGGAGTGCATGACTTCATTTGAAGATGGACACAAAATGCTGGAGTAAGTAAGCGGGACCGGCAGCATCACTGGAGAGAAGGAATGGGTGATATTTCGGGTGGAGACTATTCTTCAGTCTGAAAGAGGTTTCAGAGGGGCCATATTCTCTATCTAATTACCCTATTTCCCTTAATTACATAAACTCTCTTAGGATTTGCCGTAATTTTATCTGCCAGAGCTAATACCCGCCCATATTGCCCTGCAGATTTCCTTCATAAGTATGCTCCAAATATCCAGTTATATGTTTGAACTTAGCTGTTTGCATCTGGGCTGTGTCTCCTGCAAACATTCTACACTAATCTCCCTTAGCAAGTTCCTACCCATACCATTGAAGTCACCCTTGACCCAATTAAGAGTTGGGGGTGACACGGTGGCGCAGCGGTAGAGATGCTGCCTTACAGCGCCAGAGACCCGGACACACACACACACACACACACACACACATATATATACACACACACATATATATATATATATATATATATATATATATATATATACACACACACACATATATATATATATATATATATATATATATATTATATATATATATACACACACATATATACACACACACACACACATATATATATATATATATAAATACACACATATATATATATACACACATACACACAACATATACACACACACATATATATATATATATATATATATATATATATATATATATATATATATATATAAAATCAGAGCATTATAAAAGCGGACGGTAACATCGGGAGCTGGCCTGTTTAAGAAAGAACTGCAGATGCTGGAAAAATCGAAGGTAGCTAAAAATGCTGGAGAAACTCAGCGGTAGAAGAAGTTTCTCGACCCAAAATGTCACCCATTCCTTCTCTCCAGAAATGCTGCCTGTCCCACTGAGTTACTCCAGATTTTTTGCCTAGTCTCTTCTGATTTTCTGCTTAGCATATCCGATGTCTATCCTCCATGTGTATTAAGGATCTGCAGATGCTGTTATACACTAAAGACCGACACAAAATGTTGGAGTAACTCAGCGGGACAGGCAGCATCTCTGAAGAGAAGGAAAAGATTATGTTTTGGGTCGAGGTCTGAAAAGGTGTCTCGACCCGAAACGTCACCCATTCCTTCTCTTCAGAGATGCTGCCGATCCCACCGAGTTACTCCAGCATTTTGTGTCTGTGTTCCATGATAAACCAAAAAGGTTTATAGATGTGTAAATTGTTTTTCAGGGTGAACTTTCATTATCAAACTTAGGTACCAGCTATAATAACTGACATGCCAAATATAAATGCAAGATCTCAACCCATCTTAAAACTCCACAAAAGCTGATCATTCTTATCTCTGATTTACTGTTCAGTTTTTGAATCCCCTGGAAACGCTTGCAACACATGTTCATTTGGGGGAGGTAAACATTTGCAGAGCTCATTGATATTCAACTCCTCCCATGTTCATTCTCCAAATGCTGATTTTGTTCCCTTTTTGAACATTCGAAAATCAGTCTCCAAACCATGCCCAAATTACTTGATTTTAATGTTTTAATATTATCTTCCTCGTGTCCCAATTTACTATTTATTAACCGGGGAAAAATTAGACGACCCAGACATTTTTAGCTTCTGTACTTCCAGTTTATATCGCAACCATTTGTTTTAAACAAAGGAAAATATATTTATACGCTGCAGGTTAATTTTAATCTTTATTACCTGACAGTAAATGCAAAAATAATTGGGAAATTCTTCTTCTCACTTGTAGCCGTCAAAATCAGGCCAGCATGATTCTGAGTGAAGAAGGATGGATGGC